>NC_046966.1:957500-990000 GCF_009769545.1 Cyclopterus lumpus | reverse complement strand
TTCCTTTAAATCTTGTATCCTGCCAAGATCTCTTATGAATAAATGATGGGGTAAACTGTATTTCCTTTTCCTTTTAATTAAACAAGGGTCTGGTGAGGGGAGTGCTCCATTTGGGAAGATCTCCATGGCACTGATGATGAAGTGGCGATGCCGTTTCATTTTTAATACTGGTGTCACTCTCCATGATGTTCATAATACATCACACGGTGGCTGCTCGCACAATGACAGTGAAGGCTTGGGGTTTTAACATGAATGAGATTCAGCTTTTAAATACAAAACACCATATGTTTTGTAAAAGAATAACAATTAATGAATAAACACATTTAGATGTTGCTCCTTGAGAGTAATGTATTTTGACACATCTGAAATTATTTTTAATGACCCTTAAAATTAGAATAAACCAATTTGCACATTTTCTTAGTAAACAAAAATGATGTTGGTCAGGATGAAAAAGGATTGGCCCTGTTGTTTATCTCATCTCATTATTCATTATTATTATTATCAACTAAACCCCACAAAAAGGACAGAAGTAGAGAAAAACTTAAGAAAAGGGATTGTATCCCTTCATGTAATGTATTTTCTTGAGGAAAAAAACAATCGATCTAGTTTTAGTTTGATTGGCTGTTAGTCTTGGTTTTCAGTTTGGGAAGCTGTTACACTTGTGTGTGATGTGACATCACATTTATTTACATCTTCATTCAGGCTGTTTAGGTTAAATGTGCTGCTTGAGGACACTTGTTTTAGTGTTTTGGAAAGCCCCATAAAGCATTAGTCAATGACATCCCTCCATCACCATGAACAGTAATGCTGACCCTGGTGACCTCGGTGACCCTGTTGACTCCAGATTTGACTCTTTAGTCGAACACAAAGTAAGATTGTAAGACATCGGTTTACCTTGTTTCCAGTGGCACATTGCTACCCAGCACCCAGCTGTCTTGCAGCGGGACGCTCTCGGGGGGCGTGGTCTGCAGCTCGGCTGGTGATTGGCCGGCCACAGGGGCCGGGTTTGCAGTAGGAGGGGTTAGGTGCCGAGCTGAATTCAGCAAATGGCCAGCGTGGTGCGTGGATCCCAGGGACTGGTTGAGAGCTGTCACTAAGGGCTGCTGGCGGTGCGGAGGAGGTACCGGAGGCAGGGTGGAGCCGTGGTGATTGGATGGTTGCTCTGTGAAATACAGAGGGGAAGCTTGATGGTCATTTTACATGATATAAATGATATAACACACACAGGTATAGATCAGTTGGTCCCTTTCCCCACATTGCCAGGTGTACAGTTTAGTTTTTTTAGTTTTTACTTTTATTGATGAGCTGTAACTTGTTACTAAATAATGTTGGTCATCGGTTTCAGGTCCCCTCAAATCATAATGAAGACATCTGCAAAGTTAACAGGAGAAATTCCATCATATTGCACTTATCATCACCTGAAAGAAAACTAATCTCAACCGGAGAGACAGAGAGAGAAATATGTGAAAGACTTTTACTGGTCATCAAAGTAAATATGAATTGATGTGATGCAGTATTTGTCAAAAATCGAACTATGGTGCATTTAGCAGTTCAACCTAATAAGGCGATTCCGACGGTGATTCGTTCTTAGAGTCAGAAAGCGCCGCTAAATATATAAGCTCTGAGGCTACCGATGGACAGATTGAAGATCGGTGTCAGAACTTCACTTTTGTGAAGGTAGTGGCCATGAAATGAAATGCATTTATGGCTTGAAATGTGAAATGGTTGTGTTTGAGTGGTTGTTCTAAAGTGAATATATGTCTACAACTCCAAACCTTTGCTGCTATTTCTCTAAACACTGTTAGAATTGCATTGCACTTATAACAAAATGTACACCAAGGTTATACATTCTACATTTTATTCAATTTTAATTTAATTTCAGTTTAGCCTTAGTTAGTGCTCATTGTGTTTGCTAGTTTAAGTTTAGTTTCAGTTTTTCAGAAAGTTACAGTATATTCAGTTTTAGTTTTCTTTTTTGTTGGGACCAGGCATAATGTCTCTGACATATGTACTTCATATACATATACAGCTTATATGTTTAGAAACCTGTGTAGGAATGGCCATAAGGCTTCATTATCTTGTACAACCCTAGTTGGTTAACATTAGAGCTGAAATGAATAGCTTGCATGAATGGCATTTGATACACTATTTAAATCATGTTATTGTTATTTAATCATACGAACACAAACTGAAAATTAATAACAATAGGGATTCATTTTAAAGCAATTGTGGCATAGCATTCTTTGGTTCGATGACACAAGAGTGGATTCAGTCTCCTTTTTTTGGGGTGGTCATATGATTGGGCTTAAAAACTAAAAGTGAAATTAATTTACATTACCCTTCATAGTTTTAACCGGGCAATATTGCTACATTATTTTTATTTA
Source organism: Cyclopterus lumpus (assembly GCF_009769545.1). NCBI lineage: Eukaryota > Metazoa > Chordata > Actinopteri > Perciformes > Cyclopteridae > Cyclopterus > Cyclopterus lumpus. The sequence goes on along the minus strand of NC_046966.1, from coordinate 987,616 downwards.
GTTTCACTTTCCGACAATGTTTTCTCAGTATATATTAACCCTGGTTCACACACATCTTTTATTATAAAACCCTGAGTTGCCGTTCCCACAGCAAACATCCAGCAGCACAGTCAGTTCACTATCCATGTATTCCTTGTTTACTGGAAATGCCCCATGAGATTTAAATCAAATGTTTCATGGTGATGAAGAAATTCAATGAAAATGTAAATGTTATGACTCTATCTGCTCATGTCAACATCATCTCAGACAAATGTCAGAAAGAAGCTTGTAGCTTTCAAATTCAGGGTTTATGGACTGTGGGCTTGGATGTGAACCACTATGTGCCTCGCGGTCAAGGATGGTGACAATTGTGACCAGTGCTGCGCTGAGCTCAGCCAGGCTGAATACTGATCCGTGATCGGCCTTCACGAAGCCCTGCTACGTTTTCCTAAACATATTTGTTGAAAGTTGACCTGGCATCAACTTTTCCCTGCTGTTTTCTTTCCCATTACTTGTTGGCTTCTCTTCTGTCCTCAGGGTGCTCTGAAGGAAATGAATGGCAATGCTGGTATTTGATTTGCATAAAGAGCATCACGTCTCCATTTCCCAGCCCTGCTGTTATTCATTCTCTGCTGCCCTCATTGGAGAAAATAGAAAGCAAAGAGAGAAAAGGAGCAGTAGGATGGACAAGGGAGAGCTTTTTGTTTGACGAGAAAGTGCCCCCCCCCCTCTCTCTGGTCTCTCTCACTCTTTCTGTTTCTCTCCATATGCTGTTTTGCCAGCTTAGTAATTGTTCCACTTATGCAAACCTTCAAGGCTAAATGCTGAAAGTCTCTCACACACACACACACACACACACACACACACACGATTTCAGGATGAGTGTTCAGGCAGCATTAACGATGCTATATCTATCTGTGTGTCGTCATTGCAAATGTATATCTAAACATCTGCTGAAACACACACTCACGCACGCACGCACACACACGCACGCCCCCCCTCTCCCCCCCACACACGCACCCCCCCACACACACACGCACAAGCACACACACACGCTCTATATCTATCTGTGTGTCGTCATTGCAAATGTATATCTAAACATCTGCTGAAACACACACTCACACACGCACGCACACACACGCCCCCCCCCTCCCCCCACACACACCCCCACAAGCACACACACGCTCTATATCTATCTGTGTGTCGTCATTGCAAATGTATATCTAAATATCTGCTGAAACACACACTCACACACACACACACACAACACGCACGCCCCCCCCCCCCCCCCCCCCCCCCCCCCCCCCACACACACACACAAACACACACACACACACACACACACACACACACACACACACACACACACACACAGTATTCTGGGAGCTGTTTGCCAAATGAACAGAAATTCCTGTGAAGATGGAAGTATATTTTGAAAGGACACTATGCATTTAATGAGCGTATATTGACTTGCCATCCCTAGGGGTACCAAGCGTTGGTATTTGAAGAGTTGGGAGTGATGAATGTGTTGTTTCATGTTGTTGTAATGCAACTGACATCCTGGTTATGTGTGGATGTGAGGAGTCCCAGCCTGCAGGGACAGCTACTGTGCCCCACCAAGTGACATCCAACTGGGACATGAGGCCTTTTAAAGAGCAGCCGCAGGCAGCTTTTCAGAGAAATACAGGAGTCATCAGTTCAGCCTGGTCTACTTTATAGCTGCCAGTGTTGATGCCTTTTCTGATTGGTAAACATGTCGTCGTTTTATACCTGGACCTGCATCACATGCAGGTATTACATCTAGGACTGTCCTTGGCCGACGACATCTTAGTCGACTAAGACCAAAACAACCAATCAACTAATCAACGAAGAGAGGACAGCCCCAATAACATCTATACACAGTCCAGTGATGCAAAGTTTCTAGATTCTCCAATGACATTTTTCACCTGTACCAGTGCATATATATATATATATATATATATATATATATATATATATATATATATATATATATATATAACTCTATCTTTTTATATAATCTCTATAACTCTATCTATATATTTATATATCTATAAATACATATATATATATATATATATATATGTATAAATATAAATTATAATGATTAAGGCATTTTTATTTATTTTAATATTTACTTTCTATTTTATGTTAAATAAACAACATTCATTATTCAAGTTTCTCAACAAACACTACATTTTCCAAGATTACACTTGGAACACATCATTATGGCATTAGGTTACAATTGTTTATAACTCAATGTGACCATTGTTTATGTTAGCGTTTAGCTTGGTCATTTAGCCAATCGGAGCTAATGTTAACTCTCCTCCTGCGGATTTCAACACCAAAGTGTTGTTCACGATGTTGCATTATCAGAGAGTTTGACCACAGGTGTGTACTAATAATACATTGGTTTTATAAGGCGCCTTTCAAGGCACTCAAGGTCTACTACTAGATAACACATGTGCAATGAGAGTATACTTCATGATTTACTCTATAAAAAGCTGGCACAGCTGTTATTTCTAGGATGTCCCCTTTATCAGCCAGTGAAGAGCTACTCAAAGCCTTGGTATGTTCTGTGAAAATGGCCCAACAAGTGTTCCATAAATCATTCATCACTATTTGACAAAACAAATAGGCTTCTCTGGTCATAGTTTCCAAAGTCTCATGCAATTTCTAACATGACTGTCAATGTAGTTATTGAAGACAGGGTACTATGCTGTAACTGCAGTGCCAATGGTCATCTGTCGCGGATGTGGAGGAGGAATTCTAAACTGCAAGGATAAAGTAAATAAAAGATTCAAGGGCAATTCAAACACAGTTCATTTTTACCAGTCAGATATGAACGTTATGTGACTCAGACAACCTGTGGTTCTTTGCTTCTACCACTGAACCCATACACATGGTCATTCAAATGGTTTCTTCCTCCCCTGCAGCTCTGCCAGGAACAAAAGATGTATGTACCGGTAACTAAAAATCAGGTCAGTTACACAAATGGACTTCACTACCCAATATCACTTCCACATATTGGAATGTGAGTGCATTATATTGAGTGTAAGTTAGCTGACTTCAAATCAATTTTCTCATGTTCTTAAAAAAAACACTAAGCAGGAAACTCTATTGGTAAATCCTCATTGGGCTGCAAATCAGAAATCAGACGCCCCCTATAATCATGAACACACACACACACGCACGCAGGTCACTTCCACCGAGATTAATTTAGCACAAAATCCATTACCAGAAGGTATTTGGTCAAATTAGCTTTTAAAATGTATTCCATGCACAATCAGTGTTGTGGAGAGGCTGCAGTCTTCTGCTTCAGCTCCCAAAACAAATTACAGTGTGGACGCAATGACTTTACTCCAATTTTCTGATTATAAAAGACAAGTATCGGTGAGCATCTCATTTATTAAACACAAGGTTTAAATAGCGTTTAATCTTTGAAAGCTATTCCGGAGATATTTTCCTATTTTGATATTCCTGAAATATTTTCCTATTTTATATATATATAAAACATATTCATAATTATGTGGGATGAAAATAAAATGTCTCATTAAGTATAGGTATAGGACACATTTCATGTATGGCCATTTATTGTACAGGTTTGAGTGCCAGTATCTCCAGATATAGCATGACTACTGCATCTATAAGTGTGCCTCTACTGTATTTCACTTTACACCTGTAATCTATTGTCCAACCAACTAACACTGTACAGCCACACTTCCCTAGACACCACTTACCGTTTATCTTCTTGGGGAAAATAAATGATAAGTGTCGGATCTCTTGGCCATCTGAGTCTCAATCAGCGTAGATATTGTTTAATTCAATCAATGGCTTAATACAAATCCTGAGTACACCAGCTGTCAAACCTGTCGTCCTGCATATGAAGTAAGGAAGCACATCTTCTGTACATACATTGACAGATACCAGAGCCTTTTTAATACTGCAGGGAGACCCTGACTGGTAAATGGACTAGAGATGCTCCGACACATTTTTTTTCCTAAAACAGATTCTGATACCTGAACTTGCATATCGACACATACATATTTTTTACGTTTTGTTATAGAGATGTATGAAAAGATATATATATATCATAACTTGTTATCGCTCACCTAAAAACAAGCTAACAAGTGAGCCATCTTGCTTCTTCCTCATCTTGTTTGAGTGTTGCACATGTGCAGTACTGATCATACGGGCAGGATGTACACATGTTGTTGTTCCTGTGTAGCATAAAAGAGATGATACATGATGATCTCATTCTACCAAAAGGTGTCTTGCAGCACCCTTATATCAGCCATACTAAAATGATGATCCACTGGGACTCTGCCTTTGGTCATAGACATACCACAGCACACCAGAGCCAACATCACATGGTCTCCATGCTTAATTACCTCCCAGAGGGACTTTGCTGTGCGCTTGAATTGTCAAGTGAAGAAACATACTGTAAGAAATTTGAAAATTTGATAAAAGAGGACAAAAACAAAGCCTCATTCACGGTGAACACATGCTTCAGTGATCCTCCTGCACTGTTCTGTATAAGTCACCGTACTGTAGTTACAGTATGGATGGACAAATCTTGTGTAGCAATTGTGTGAACCCTCAGGCATGATTTTACTCCAGAATGTGAGTGTGTGACTGTGGAGTTCTCCATCGGTGGAATGGACTGATGCACTGTAAATGGCCATGTCGAGGTGAGGTGCTGTGAGGGCAGAGGTTATCTGTCAAAGGTAGCGCGATGACAAGCTTCACTGTGACTGCATCTCAATGTATGTCTTTATGCCGACAGCTCACTCGTTCTTCTTTCACAGCACTTATTCTCTCTCTCTGCATCACCACTTTCCAACTCTGTCTCTCATAAACCGAGACAAAAGATATACAGTTCTGTTGTCAGTGTTTACAGGATATTATTCTTATCAAGTCAGAATTTAATGCAGATTCAAAAAAATGCAGCTCTCTTTTCTAAAATGATCCATTACAGCACAATATGTCTAATTTAAAGGAACATAGAGCCATAGAGAACTCAACAATATTTTGGTGTAAGATTGATGATCTGAATAACTCTTAAATAAGTAAATATAACAAGCAGCAACACAATCTAAAACTTTAGAGTATATAAGTATGAAATGAAACAGAGCAGAAAATGAGAAAATATATTGGTTAGGCTAAGGCAACAAAATGCCTTGGTTATGCATTAATGATGGACGTTACATAACAATACTATGGTATAATAAGTCAATGCTGACTTCACACAGGGGACATGGACAGCGGACCTGTCTGCCCTCCCCTCCCACCAGCCCCACGCTGACTTTCTCTCTTCTTATACTATGTCAGTCTAATAATGACGCGATGGGTTTACATTGGAGTTAGTTGAAAGGCTGTTAAGTCTCATACAGAGAGAGGGGGCCTCGATGCATCAGTCATCAGTTGATATGGTGGAATAACCCAAATTAACAAAAAAGCACAAAGGTAATGGAGTGAGATAAAACTAGCCCAAAAACAGTACATTCTGTCAAATGTTCATGGCATGAAAAACTAAATTGTGTTTAAAAAAAAAAGAACAAACGGTGAAAATAAATGATAAAACAATAACAAGAAAGGAAGGCCAATTGAAGCTCAGGTCAGGGTTTTTGTTAAACTCCATCACTGTTGATGGAAAATTGAACACGGGAAGAAGAAAAGAGGGTACAGAAAGAACAGGAGGTGACACAAGAAGTCAATTAAAAGTTTCAGAAGCAATGGTCAACAGAGTTTAGATGAGGTTGAGAGAACAACATGTACTGAAAGAGGGGCACAGCAAGAGGCAGAAAGAAAGACAAAAGGGAAGAGGGGGCAGGAATTAGAGATTTCTAGGAGACAAAAGAAAAGAGAAGAGAGAAAAGATCCTGGAAAAAGTAAAAGGCTCATCGACATAGTGAAAGGGGTCAGTAAAAGAGGTAAGACTCGTAGTTTTTGAAGCATGAAAACCCATTCCACCTCTGGACTCCCGGCAAGGGGAGGGAAGTGAGGAAGGCTTCTGTCCCCAGCCACAGGCTGCCTTCGTGGGGCATGTAGTTGGAGAGTGCCCCTCCCTGCTCAATGACCCACACCAGGGCAAAGGACAGAGAGGAACACAGGAAAAGAGGGGCCACAGATGTCTTGGAGGTGGGATAATTCCATTGAGACAGGCTTAGTATTACATTGCAAACAGATCAAAAGTACCATTTTACTTCAGATGTCTTCAGCCAGTTCCAAATTACAGAAAGAGAACTGTCTTAGGAGGTCGGACACTGTGCGAGATGTTGTGTACCATCAATAGACAACATTGTTTAATGTGAATTTTATATATTCTTAGTATGTAAATCATCTTCTGTCCTGCAGAGGTGAGGAAGCATATGCCATACCATCCCCCGTACCTTTGAACAATGAACAATCACTTGTGGAGACAGATTGTCTGTCATGATGTCATTTCTAAGTATATGAATTCTTATGAACAGTTCACAATCAGACTGAAAACCTAGAGGGACAGAAAGTAAAGTTGTGCTTTGGGCACACTCTGACATGTGCTCAATAAAGATAATGTTCTCATAAAAGGCAAGTTATATTCCTTTTAGCACAGTCAGGTCTAGACATTTAGAAAGATGAACTGCCATGGTCTGATTGACCTTTCTGAGAGGATTCTTCTTCTGAAAACAAAACACAACTCCATAAGACATAATGCGCTACACAAAGCGGAACGTTCTGTTGCTTTTACAACTGGCTGCATCCCACATGACAACAAGAAGTTACTTTTGCATCTATACATTTGCACAACAAAAGCTGCAGTTTGTTGACAAGAATGTACTGTTAAAGGTGTCTATGGCAACCTTTTCTCTATTAAGGAATATGTTGACAGTAACAATACAACATGAAATGTATTTCATTTGTTTGCCGAAGGAGCCTTTTTCAGCCAGTAATGCGGGGATGTATTTATTATTTCCACATATGCCCATGTCTTAGCAATATTAAGGCAACAAATCATGGTATGCAGGAACCAAACCCGAGCATCTGGTGTCGATGTCCTTTGCTTTGTATGCTCAATCATCTATTCCAACCTCCTTCCTTTGAGTTCCTTTTGGTATATGAATGTCTGTCATACTTTCCGAATTTAAAAGAAAGTTGCCAGTGAAAGTAATCCAGGCAGTTATAGTAGAATTATTTCACAAAGTTTTTCTTTTCTTGGAGCACAGGGTAAATGTCTGATGGAAATATGTATTGCTAACCCTGAATTGTTGCTTCTATTAATGTAAAATAGATTGGGAAACTAATTATACAACGTTATAATACAAATACACAATTTTTCAAGCAGACTGAACTCTCATTGATGATCCTCCTTAACATATTAAGAAATATGCAGCCTGACCTTTAATTGAAAAAGAAGGGAGTGCATCATATTAGGCTCTGGCTATATTTCGCTGTATAACTTTTAGAATCTCAAATAGTTTTGAGCTCTTTACGGATTAGTTCTGGCCTTCATTGCGATTCTCTGCTCTGCCTGAGGGCCTACTGGTTACTGTGTGATGCTGCGTTCATTAACTCGGCTTCAAGTCTCTTCAGCCTGGAACACTCTCTGTGATATTCAAGATATTCAAAATAACAGACTGTGGATACCTTTATATGATGAAATATATTTTTGGATCGCTTGTCTCTTCGTTCTGCGTGTCTTTTTAACTTAGTGCACGTTGACCACTATAAGCTATATTTTATGTATAAAATGTATCTTACACATAAACCTTACCGGTATTAATACAAACACATGGGAAGCACACTATGGCCTTGAAAATGGGGCAGACAACAAGGGATTGAACTACAGGGAAACTCCCTGAGAGATGTGAGCTTCATTGTCAACTGGATGGATTGTGAGACCTGACTTGATTAAGCGAAAGCACCATCTGGCATAAGGAGACCAGCTCTGGTCATCTGCCGATGAGCTAGAACCCAGATGTTTCTCTCTAGACAAGGCTTGAAATATCAAACTGTGTATGAGAGTGGTAATGAACAGAGACTAATGAGCGGAAAAGTCACTGACAAATGACTGAAGCTATAATTCTGCTAGGTACCCAACAAAAACAAATGCCATTCCAGTCTGTTAATGGGGCATCAGTATGGAAGCCCTGAGAGGCAAGTGAGAACTTTTGGTGATTCTAAATGTGATCTAAATTGTTATCCCTTATGTCTCTTGTAATGAAAAGGTAACTAAAAAATAACAATGGTTCAAATGTTTCGCCCACATTTTTCATGGATGAAAAGTAAATAAATAAGACCATTTTTTAACACAACACTGAAATAAAACTATTCAGAAAAAGGACCACCAATGTTTTATTCTCATCTGCTTAAGATATGATGCAATTGTTATTTCCCTAAAGAGAAAACTGAAGCAAGTTCAAATTGATACATCATTTTTGAATGAAATGTTTATGGTAAAGACTGGGGTTTGGGCCTAGATGGTAGCCAAACAGTAAATGAGGAGCCTGAAATGCATCTCAATACAAATGTTGTTAAAGCGTTAAAAAAAAGCATTACAACCATGTGTGTGTGTGTGTGTGTGTGTGTGTGTGTGTGTGTGTGAGTCTGTGCGTGTTATGGTGGTGTTCTTTCTTCCCACTCTTTTCCAGTAACTCCTGTCCCTGAATTCCTTTGCTGTATAATTGGTGTTTTCATGGCCACTGCATCTGACAATGCACATCACCTTTTAAAGAGAAAGAGATGTGGAGAGAAAGAGAGAGGGGGTAAAGGAGGGAGGGGAAGGGCCAAGTGAAGACCCGGAGAAAGAAACAAAAAGTGACACATGTGAAGGTATTAAAGCAAAGTCAAAGGAGAAGGAAGAGGGGAAGGAAAAGCATGAAATGAAAACATAATGGGATGCAGCAAAGAAGGGAAGGAAAGTGCTTGAGGGAAGTGGTAGCAAGTCACAGTGCTTCTACAACACAGGTCGGCCAGGACTGACATTTTAACGGCAGCGTTAGCGTCACAGTAATCCTCTTAGACACAGGGGAGTTCACTTCATGTAATTAAAGAGGTCATGTAAGCTACAGGAGTCCACGTTTCTAAAAAAGGAAACATTATACTTTCAAAGTATTTACCTACTGTAAATTAATTTCTGGTGCTATTTCCACACATGACTCTGAACTCTAGAGTTCAATGAGATATTTGGTCAACCGTGACCTCCTTGACAATACATTATGGAGTGGCATTAAAGTGGTTTATATACAGAAAACAGTGCTCTGGAAGCTGGATAGGTTGAAAGTGTCTTAACTAAGCACAAACATATCTTTCATAACTAAAAATATCTTTTCTGTAAATCAAAATATTCTTTTGAAATAATTAATCAGAACTTCCTCACACACTGAGAAACCGACCAGAGCACAGGCTTTATGGGTAATACACAACACTATTCAAAAAACAGCTCCCTCACTTTTGCTAACTAATTCATGAGGCTTAATTACAGCAGAAAATCAGGATTATCTCTTTGTGTACCAATTGGTTTAATTTTCCATTCTCACCATGTATAAGTGATGGCCAAATAAGGTGAATGAATGAGGCCATGTCTGGGTACCAGTGAAGGGTAGATATACTGTACATGTGGAGTATCAGCCTAGCTTAGATGTTAGTATTAGTACAGTTCAGGCTGACATTTAGGTCTATACCTCATGATCTCTGTCATACAAAACACACAGTTAGAATGAAGTCCAACATACAGACTTTTCAAATGCCCCTTAATTGGTTGACATGAATCTTATCAGATACGTCACTGCTGTGCTAATATGGCAGACTACCACTTGTGCCAATGAAGCTCATTTGTTGAGAATGGAGCAGCAAAGAGAAAACATTGACCTGGTGAGGAAACAAGATGAATGATATGAAGGAAGTGGAGAGATAAACCATGAAATAGAGGAGGTTATCAATATATGTTATTTTCCTCTCCTTCAATTTATTTGGACAAAATACAGGAGAAACTAGACTTCACTCCAACGTGGCTCGATTGCCATCTTTTCTTTCACTCCCTCCACATGTTCACATCACCTCCGTCATACTCCCGCCATCCTCTTCATCTGACCCCCTCTCTTACTCTCCTATTCTCTCAGTTATTTAGTATAGGCAGCTGCAGCTTTTTCAGAGCCTCTGATCAGTCCACATTTCTCACTCCTTATTGTAGCACCAGTGCACTGACCCCTCATCCACCCGCCCTGTCTCTCTCGCCCTGATTCCCTCATTCATTTTCTCCTGCCAAGTCAGCTCTCGGTGCCCGTCTCTCTCTCCCTCTATCCGTTATTTTACTATCTAGCTCTTGCCAAGTCGTTAATATGGAAGACTGTGTTCCTCTAAGCCACTGGGTCTTCCTTTGCTTTCTCTATTTTACTTTCATCTGTTTTCTATCCTTTTTTTGTCACAGCCACCAGGATTTGTTTGAACGTATGTCCCACTCTTTGTTTCCATATTTCCATCATATTCCCCTTTTTTATCTCACTCTCAAAATAAAATGTTCTTTTTGGGTTGAGTATGCAATAAAAATATAACTGAAATACAATTGAATCTCTATAACAACCACAGTAAAAGCGAGACTACACGGTTTACTATATGAAGGTTGCTGAATAGAGTGCACATGCTGACTTTTGCTATAGGGAGAGTTTTACCAGCAGAAGGGCTAAAATAGACATTTGTCATGAGGGTGACGTAAGAGAGGATGTGGGACCCACTCAAATGAAATGGGTTTTCCCCGTGGGACCATGTCCTCACCTACAAGCACACAAGCACCCTCACCTACAAACTACAAGCACCCTCTTGTAGTTTGAGAAAAGCAATAATGATGGTAATTTGATGAGTATCACAATCACTAGTAAATTAATCATGACGTTATATACGTATTTAAAACAAAATATTTGAGGTTGAGGTGGCTGGCTGGATACAGGAGACTGAAGTCAGTGTTATTAATTTGAAGCCTGACCACAACTTTCACCTAAACTTAGAAGTTTCAGTTGCTGAAACGTAATGACGCAATAATCATAGAGGTGGGAGATCAGGAATCCCCTTAGTAAATGTTTTGTAAGGTTTATGAGTCTTTTTGGAATGCAATACAGAATATTGTCATTGGTGGCAAACCATCAAAGGAAAAAGAAGACTGCATATAAATCTACCACATTCCTTTTTTGAGTAACAAAACCATTATCTTAGTAACATTACACTCTGTTCTGCTGTTAGTAATTGATTCCGGGAATGTGTTCAAGAACAACATATAAAAGAGCTTTTACTGTGTCTCCTCAATTTGAACATTTAGGGCGTCATTTATATATTGAGAAATGTTCAGGTGAATCGTACACACTATTGACAATGGAGACACACTTGTTCGTAATTGCTCTGCTTCCATTAGATGTGTGCTGGCAGGTTTGTTTGGACTTATTTTATTCATAGCAGTATGAATGTCTTCTTCCAGACAGATGAAAAAAGGCTTTCCATACTGACCCTGGGAACAGAGATATATTGGTCGATATGAACGCTAATTGACCAGACTAGTGCTGAAATCCATTCTTCTGCATTCCGTCACGAACAAATACATTTAAAAGAAGTGAATATAACTTCATTATACAGGGCCAAGATTCCATTTATTCTGGCCCGTATATTACATTTTTTAACTGACACATGCAGTGTCGAGATGGTTAGGGTTACAACTAAAGCCTACTTCATACTCTGTCAATGTGCACCAAGTGTCTACAGGCGTAAACTCTCTGCTTATCCAGCAGATGTGTGTAAATTGGCATCCTTGGGCCAACTCTGTGGTTGTAACCCACTAATCCACAGAGTGGAAGCGAAGCATACGTCACTCTGGAACGAGGTATATGGATATGATGTATAAAAGCGCCTTCGAACGATAAAAACTTGCATCTGGAAAACACATCAAGCATGCAAGAGGGAAAAATAATAAGAGGGACATTATCTCAATTTGGTTTGATTGGTTAGCAATATTAGTTATTCAGCATTCCTATCTTGAAACATGTTGTCGCATAATATTGCACATTCCAGACAAATCTTTTTTAAAAGGACACCAACAACTTTCCTTAAATTGCCCAAACCATTGGTATCGTATGGAGAGTATAAACTTTCTTTAAAAAAAAGTCCTATTAGCCTGCTTACATTATGCAGATGTCAGTTCTAAAGTGTGTCCACCTTAAGTTATCATAAAACTTACAGTGTGGTCGTTCCACAACCACAAGGTCCCCGGTTCGATCCCCTCCCTCCCCATAGTTCATGTTGAAGTGTCCTTGAGCAAGACAATGAACCCCCAGTTGCTCCCTGCAGCCCACTGCTCCTTAATAACTAAGGATGGGTACAATGCAGAGAAGGATTTACCAACTGTGGGATCAATAAAGTGTACATTGTTATTAATAATGTGTGACCCAGGCTGGTCTCACTCACAGGGCGTTGAGTACAGACATTTGGGCAGTGGCCCTCTGCATCTTGAAATCGACGTACAACCTACCCTAAAGCGCACCAAGCTTTTAGCCAACTTCAAGGTAAACATATTCTTGTCTTCAGAGCAATGGACGTAAGTTCAGAGCAAGAGGAAGTCTGCAAAGGGAGGGAGAGAGGGCTTGTAGTACCATATTGCCCCACTAGAGAGCTGCGCTCACTAAATGTGGGGCTACTTGTGGTTCCTAGAGTCCTAAAAAGTAGGATGGGAGCCAGAGCCTTCAGTTATCAAGCTCCTCTTTTATGGAACCAGCTTCCACTTTCAGTCCTGGAGGCAGACACAGTCACCTCATTCAAGAATAGACTTAAGACTTTCCTGTTTGATAGTGCTTATAGTTAGGGCTGAATCAGGTTTGTCCTGGTCCAGCCCCTTGATATGCTGCTATAGGCTTATAGGCTGCTGGGGGATGTTTTAGGATACAATGAGCACCTATCTCCTCTTCTCTCTCTCCTTATGGATGCATTTACATCTCTTTATTGTACATTACCAACTCTACTTCCTCCCCGGAGTATTTGTATCTTCTCGCCTCACAGGGTTCATTGGAACTGGCTGTGTTTGGAGCTAGTCCTGGCTCCGGGGCCCTGCCCACTGACTTCTCGCCTCTGCTTCCTGCCTCCTGCCCCTTGGCCCTGGCCTCCTGCCTCATTGGCACTGTCTCCTCCTTCGCCGTGCCCCCTGCCTCATGGGTCGGCCTTCTGCCTCCTTGGTCCTGCCTCCTGCCATGGCCCTGCTGATGCCCCCCCTTTTAACTCCTTCTGTTTACATGGATTGTGGTTATCTGGATCATGGTCCATGCCTACAACTCATTATTCATAATTTCATAATTTCATATTCATTGAATGTGTTGTAACTCTGTAACATTGTTCATTCTGTACACATGACATCTATTGCATCTGTCCATCCGGGGAGAGGGATCCTCCTCTGTTGCTCTCCTGAAGGTTTCTTCACTTTTTTCCCCAAGGAAGGTTTCTTTCTGTTTTTTGGGGAGTTTTTCCTGATCTGATGTGAGGTCCTGGGACAGGGATGTCGTATGTGTACAGATTGTAAAGTCCTCTGAGGCAAATTTGTAATTTGTAATTTGTGATTCTGGGCTATACAAAATAAACGGAATTGAATTGAATTGATGGATGAGTCAAACAAACCCAGGACTTAAACTTAACCAAGCAGTTGTGTTGTTTAAACCTAGGGTTGTCACGAGAACCATTCAGTACCAGATCCATGTCAAAATTCTGACAACATGACCGTACTCATTTCTCTATAGTATTGCATGTAGGCTACTACTGCAATACTATAACCAGTACTTACTGGAGATTAGGGCTCAATACAAACAGAATCCCGGAGTATATATAATATTTACCTGATGATTCTAATGTTATACTGTGAACAATACATCCTTGTGGAAATTGGCATGAGGAGGGCCAGTTAATATTAGCTGTTAGCAGCCAGTGAGCAGCTAAGTCCTGCTTGGCTACATAAATGAGCTAACGTTAACAACGTGTTACAACGTTAACCACCACCGTTTCCCAATGTACACCACGTGTTACAATGTTAACCGCTTAACAGTATGAATGGTACAACATTAACCACATGTTACAATGTTAACCACATGTTACAACGTTAACCACATTACAATGTTAACCGCCAATGCTTCACAATGTAAATCACATGTTACAACATTAACCGCCACCGCTTCACAGTATGAATATTACAACGTTAACCACATGGTACAACGTTAACCACATGTTACATTGTTAACCACGTTACAACGTTTACCACATGTTACAATGTTACCCGGCAATGCTTTACAATGTGAACTACATGTTACACCATTAACCGCCACTGGTTCACAATGTAAAACACGTGGTACAACATTACTCACCACCGTTTCATAATGTAAACCAGGTGTATTCACACTATGAATGTTATGTTAACTACATGTTACAACGTTAACTACATGTTACAACGTTAACCGCATGTTACAACATTAACTACATGGTACAACGTTAACCACATGTTACAACGTTAACCACATGTTACAACGTTAACCACATGTTACAACGTTAACCACATGTTACAACGTTGACCACATGTTACAATGTTAACCGGCAATGCTTTACAATGTGAACTACATGTTACACCATCAACCGCCACTGGTTCACAATGTAAGCGTTTCATAATGTAAAACACATGGTACAACGTTAATCGCCATCGTTTCATAATGTAAATCAGGTGTTATAAAGTTACTCACCACCGTTTCATAATGTAAACCAGGTGTTATAAAGTTACTCACCACCGTTTCATAATGTAAACCAGGTGTTATAACGTTACTCACCACCGTTTCATAATGTAAACCAGGTGTTATAAAGTTACTCACCACCGTTTCATAATGTAAACCAGGTGTTATAACGTTACTCACCACCGTTTCATAATGTAAACCAGGTGTCATAACGTTACTCACCACCGTTTCATAATGTAAACCAGGTGTTATAACATTACTCACCACCGTTTCATAATGTAAACCAGGTGTTATAACGTTACTCACCACCGTTTCATAATGTAAACCAGGTGTCATAACGTTACTCACCACCGTTTCATAATGTAAACCAGGTGTTATAACGTTACTCATCAGCGTTTCATAATGTAAACCAGGTGTTATAACGTTACTCACCACCGTTTCATAATGTAAACCAGGTGTTATAACGTTACTCATCAGCGTTTCATAATGTAAACCAGGTGTTATAACATTACTCACCACCGTTTCATAATGTAAACCAGGTGTCATAACGTTACTCACCACTGTTTCATAATGTAAACCAGGTGTCATAACGTTACTCATCAGCGTTTCATAATGTAAACCAGGTGTTATAAAGTTACTCACCACCGTTTCATAATGTAAACCAGGTGTCATAACGTTACTCACCACCGTTTCATAATGTAAACCAGGTGTTATAACGTTACTCATCAGCGTTTCATAATGTAAACCAGGTGTTATAACATTACTCACCACCGTTTCATAATGTAAACCAGGTGTCATAACGTTACTCACCACTGTTTCATAATGTAAACCAGGTGTCATAACGTTACTCATCAGCGTTTCATAATGTAAACCAGGTGTCATAACGTTACTCACCACCGTTTCATAATGTAAACCAGGTGTCATAACGTTACTCACCACCGTTTCATAATGTAAACCAGGTGTCATAACGTTACTCACCACCGTTTCATAATGTAAACCAGGTGTTATAACGTTACTCACCACCGTTTCATAATGTAAACCAGGTGTCATAACGTTACTCACCACCGTTTCATAATGTAAACCAGGTGTTATAACGTTACTCACCACCGTTTCATAATGTAAACCAGGTGTTATAACATTACTCACCACCGTTTCATAATGTAAACCAGGTGTTATAACGTTACTCACCACCGTTTCATAATGTAAACCAGGTGTCATAACGTTACTCACCACCGTTTCATAATGTAAACCAGGTGTTATAACGTTACTCACCACCGTTTCATAATGTAAACCAGGTGTCATAACGTTACTCACCACCGTTTCATAATGTAAACCAGGTGTTACAATGTTAACCACCACCGTTTCATAATGTAAAACACGTGTTACAACGTTAATCGCTACCGTTTCATAATGTAAAACACGTGTTACAATGTTAATCGCTAACGTTTCACAATGTACACCGTGTGTTATATTATTAACCACCAACGCTTCACAGTATGAACCACATGTTAACCACATGTTACAACGTTAAACTACGTTACAATGTTAACCGCCAATGCTTCATGTAATGTACGTCCTACAACGTCAACCGCCACCGTTTAAGAATGTAAAACATGTGTTACAATGTTAACCACCAATATTCCACAACGTTAACCACTATCGTTTCACAACATTAATTACGTGTTACAAAATTAACCTCAACCATTTTACAACGTTAAGAACGCGTTACAATGTTAACTGCCAACATTTTATAACTTTAACCACGTGTTAACGTGTTACAACAATTTTACAATGGTAACCGTGTGTTAAAATGTTAACTGCCACCGTTTCGCATGTTACAAAGTTAACTGCTACTGTTTCATAATGTTAACCACGTCTTACAATGGTAAACACCAAGCAAAATACCCAGGACTTGGAAAAAGACAAACAGTTTGCAAAAGTTTAAGAGCAGTGCAAGGCTTAAAAACAATGAGAGATCAAATGAGAGTTCAAATCACAACCACAATGAAGAACTTTAACTCATACATAGACAAATATAAACTGGACTAAACTCAAACAAGAAAAATGGGTTGTAGTATATAATTTCAAACATTCTTCCATCTGTGTCTCATTTCATAGTCAGGACAGTGCTCTGGCTGTCACACACACACACACACACACACACACACACACACACACACACACACACACACTCACACACACACACACACTCACACACCCTTCCACTTCATCTCTTTTGCCTGCCTCTCTCTACGTCTCTCTGTCTCATGGTATGGAGTCTGCTACAAAAACATTTTGACTTACTGAAGTGACTGCATTCTGCAATCAGCCTCAGACGTGAGCAGTGTGTTTGTGCCTTTTACCTTGCTTGTGTGTTTGAGGCTTAAATACCAGCCACCAGCCACTAGTCTGGGGTTCATTAGCCTGATCAATGATTGACTCTCTTATCGTTTTCTTTTCTGCAGTTTGATCCCACTCTCTGCCTTTTGCCATTGATTCTTCCTCATGTCAAGAAGGGATCTTTCTTTCATTCTTCCTTCCTATTCTCCATCCCTTCCTCCCATCGCCATCATTGATCAGGTCTGGTGTTAAGGAGAAATATGTTTTTCTCTCTCTCTCCTTTCTCCCTCCTTCCTCTCTTCCATTCAATGGTCCATTGATTAGTTCTGGTGTTGAGGAGAATTGCCTACTTGGTCCTAAAGTAAAAAGCACTAAGTGTTATTTGTGTTTCTCTCCCCGCCTTGGTCTGACCTCCCTTTTGCTTTTAGCATAGACGCTGTCAATATGCCTTGGCGTCATCCCCGTTTGCAAAGAAACTTGTCTGTTTTCTGTTGCGTTTTCCGCTTTGAGCTGATAGCCTTGGCGTCTCTGAGGCATCTAAAGGCTGGATGCTTGAGGGGTTTTGGCGTCTTTTCACTCTCAGGATGGGGGGGGGGGGGGGGGGAGAAGAAGAATGAAGAGTGGCATTCTATTACACCATCTTTGTTCACTTGCCCTAAAACAAATGCCACTGCTGGGTTAAAACAGTTTTGGGCGCTAATACTGGCCTTTTAATGGAAAAGAGATCTGGTGCAGTTTGTTTGAATACTTACTTTATTTATTATAGAATTTATATATAGAAGATGGTAACCTGCACCAAATCTAATCGGCGTGACATTTTGATTAGATCAGAAATTGTTATGGATATTAATAATTAATATCCTGTCTTTGAAAACCTATTTTCATCTCATCCATCCATTTTCAATACCGCTTATCCTCATTAGGGTCGCGGGGGCGCTGGAGCCTATCCCAGCTGACATAGGGCGAAGGCAGGGGACACCCTGGACAGGCCGCCAGTCCATCGAGGGCACATGTAGGGACATACAACCATTCACTCTCACATTCACACCTATGGGACATTTAGAGATCAATTAACCTGCAGCATGTCTTTGGACTGTGGGAGGAAGCCGGAGAGCCCGGAGAGAACCCACGCTGCCACGGGGAGAACATGCAAACTCCACACAGAAGGACCGCTCCGACCGGGAATCGAACCCGCGGCCCTCTTGCTGTGAGGCGACAGTGCTAGCCACTACACCACCGTGCAGCCCCAACTATTTCCATTTGGTGGCTAATTCTTGTTGTAAGTTATTATTACACAACACATGGCTAAATAAAACTAATACAGCAGGTAACCTGAGATGAGTTATACATGCACATTGTAGCTGAATGTAAATATAATAAGACAGTACATCACAATTAAAGTCATGTGACTTTGATCTTACTGGTATCGTTTAGAGAGGATTATAAAGACTAGTTTGTTACCAGATTCTTTGATCCACAAAGAGTCTATTGTCCATCTATAACTTTGTGGTACGTAAATAATGAGAGTAATAACCATTATTCAGAGACTGACATGCATTACAAGAATGGGAAATCTGCTCCACCCAAACAAATTCAGACTGGAAACTGTTCTTTGGTGGTCTATGTGCTTCGGTGATCAACAATAATTTGACAGATTTGTTTATGGTCCATCTTGAATTTTTCTGCCAGAGTGAATACATGTTAGTCCCTCAGAGCAACACAGTGAACACAGGGAGAATGCAAAAGGAAGCCTTAGCCTGAGGCAGCAGTGTGAATACAATACTACCGTGTCCGTGTCCCACCCTGTGTTCCACTTTGAGGGAGGACAAAAGACAAGGCTCACTGTTCAGCCTGCTCTTGTAAACAAAGTAAAAGAACAAAGAAAGCTGTGCAAGTGTGGGAGATACACATCCCAGCTCAGACTCTAATGTCGTCACTGCAGAGACGTCCATAGATAGTATGCTTTAAAGTCTCTTCTATTCAAACACCTTCATCTGCATATCTTTCTTTTACACTCAAAAAAGGGATGTGTCCGTTTCAACACTATTGACAAAGCAAGCCACCACATGTTTTCAGAGAAAATATGAGCTATATGATCAAATAGGCTATGTTGAATGAATAAATTGACAATAGCACCAAAACTGCCTATTTCTATTTTAGAATGATCTCAATTCAATTCAGTTTATTTTGTATAGCCCAATGCCACAAATTACAAAGTTGCCTCAAAGGGCTTTACAATCTGTACACATACGACATCCCTGACCTTTGACCTCGGATCAAGAGGCAAGAGACACTATCTGTCAATTCTGAATGCAACAAAACTGTCCGATATTTTTATCCTCTCATGAGCACATGCATGTGATGCCCTGCTCAATGGTCTAGGGTACTAAAGTACTGGCAACAAGAAGAAGAGAACATGTTGCATGGGATTCTGATTCATTGGTTGTATTTTGTTATGTTCTTCGTTTACATGACTCTTGGTCCTTTAATATTGTATTGTATATCTTTTATCATAATCTTTAACCTTTATTTATGTACAAAAGGTATAATACAAATACTAACTACTGTTATCATTGTTTGATTCGTTTCAAAATGATGGGCTCTCTCGATAACCGGATGTACAGGTGCAACAGAAAAAACACAAAAACGGTTTCTTGATTTTTTTGATGAATGAATGTGCTACATGCACATCAAGTCCCAAACAAATAAGGCTTGCGTAGTAAATACAGCATAGCTTACATTTCTACAACAACAGAGTGATCCTCACCGATCTATTCTCACTTTCCATTTTTTAACATAAATACTGTTTTCATACACTATTTATTTTTACTTTGCCGTTTTTTTACTGATAGTTGTTAATTTACCATTTATGAACCTTCCTGTATTCCATGCTTCACATTAAAATCCAAAGCAGGAAAGGGATTAGATGATGTCCTTTGAGCCTTGAGCTGGAAGGCTTTTAATGTGAAACACCTGTTGTCTTTTTTCCTTTCTGGAGTAGAGTTAAATAAAGGCCATTATTTTAGGATTTAAGGTAGCCACTCTTGCCAATAGTGGAGTGAAGCAATGGCATAATTTACATTGCAGGTTCTTTGGAGCGATTGCACAGTGGGCAACCAGGCTCTCATGATAATTGACCCTCTGTTGAATATATTAGTGGGACTCTTGTGCACATGGGTACCATCATATGACTAATGCAACCCTTTAAAATATATGATTAAAAACAATTACTCAACATATGTTGTGTTGATGAAGATGTAGCTGTTATTGTTTTTATATACTCACTGAAAGGAGTTTCAGACTCTCCGGAAATTCTACATCATCTGCTGATGAATAAATATTTGGGATACAAGCACGCAGTTACGCACACATCTTTATATTTTCAGAGAAGTATTTTCTTCTTTTGTAGTCTGATATGTGGTTTTGCGTCATCACTGACAGCCATAATGGGATATTGAATTTTGATATTGCCTTATGCTCTCTAGTGCTAGCTGTAGGGGTAAGATAATGTAGCCTGTTATTTTTCTTCCTTTTCTGGTGTAGTTTAGCTACGTTGTTTTATATTTGCCTGGAAGTAAGTTGGTAGATTTGTCAATTATATAATATTCATATTGAGCATTGTACATTACAATGACAATGCTCTTTTCAAGGAGGTGACAGAGGGAGAGGGAGACAGCGAAGGGAAGTGGAGGTCTGCTTTCAAAGCAGCAGAAAGCCAACAAGAGCATCAGTGACCTGAAATATCAAACACCCAGCGCTCATATCGTTCATCTCCGTAAAAGAGTGTTTGTCTCCATGTCTTTAGTTATTAATGTAAAGCTCTGGACAAAAGGTATCATTTTAGAACAACAATGAAATGTACATTGATATTGTATCAGAGGAAGACATGGGGACAAGTGGTGTTTTTAGTATAAATCCATCAAGTATTGATTGCAATTATCAGTTATCAAGACAGTGATCAAGCTCATTGCATTATTTGATAAAAATACAAAATTCATTTTAATAACAAACTGATCGCTGACGTTACTATTGATAATAATGATAAACATAATATTCTATTTCTATTGTGTGTAAATGGATTTCCTCCATCAATCCAGCAGGCTGGTGTCACTGCTGGTAGTTCCATCTCTTCTCTACGCTGATGAAATATTAAGAACTATTAGATTTGAGGTTTGAGATGGTTTATATCTTTAACAATAGAAATGTGCCATTTGTATTAAATGTGTTGTAACTATATTATGTTGTTCATCTGTACACATCCCATCTTTGGTCTCGAACAGTCCACAATGTATTCGAAATTAAAATATGTATATGAAATGTTTTACGGGGTTAAATATAATTTGGATTCAGTTCTGGAATTGTTTTGAACAAAAGAGTTGCAGCTTTTAGATATTTTTTTTTGTTGCCTTGAGAAAATATGGGTACCGCGAGAATTATGACTCAATACTTTCTATACCACTTTCCTGAAGGCAACGTGGTTGAGGCAGGTTCTCAGCCTTCTTTGCTATGCCGTCACTCATGATACCACGCCCCTCTCAGTTGATACCACGCCCCCCAATGCCAGATCATGGCCAAAAGTCTGAAACTGACTGAAAAAATACGATATGAAACTGTAAAAAAGATTTGAACAAAAAAATTAATAATTGAAACTGTAAAAAAAAGATCTACATTTAAAAATATAAAATCTGCAATTGAAAAGTGATAGAATATATTTGTTCAACTGGCCTGGATTTGGCTCCATATACATCCCTGTCACAATAGTTTGTAAGAATGGGCCTGCTGTGAAATCCTCTAACCTAAAACCCATTTGCCATAGTACAACAAAGCACACTTTCAGGAAGTGCCTTTATGGGCGGAAAAAGTACTATTTTTCACTGTCTCTGATGCTTCACATAGTACTTGGCTGTCCCAATAAATAGCCAATAAAGATACGTGTTCTGGGGGAAGAAGGGAATAGAATGGCCTGGATTCTCTCTTTTGTTTTTACACTCTGCTTTCCACCTTTTTTTTAAAACATTGGTTTCTGCATTTATATACGTTCGTCTTTATGTGCATTCAGTGCTTGACTTCCCGCAAAATCACTGGTGCAAAGGAAAGAGAGCTGGAGGGAAGGATACTGAGTGATACGAGGAAATAAAGAAAGAGAGCAGGAAGTGGTGAGAGAGATATTATAGATGTGTGGCTGAACATTGCTTGGTAAGGTCAGACTGGGACTGCTTTGGTAGAAGGAGACCACACACATATCCACAAACACCCACACACGCACAACCTTTTAGCCATTTGGAGACTCTATTCCAGAGCTGTTTCTGATTATGTTCAGAGGGCAATGTGTATATACGAGGAGACGTCTGTCTGTCTCTCTATTTCCATCATTCCATGCAGCTAACTTTCTGTTTCTCACTCTCCTTCATCCAAAGACTCTTCCCTCTTCATTTCTCCCTTTCATGCTCCCTATCCTGATGCAGCCTGACTTTAATTGTGGGTGTCTTAGTTCCTTTCTTCAAACCATCAACGTCTGTTTCCTATTAAACTCCTGAGTATAGGAATACTGATCCAGGGTCATTGGCCAGCCAACATGACTTTGCATCTGGTCCTTGTCAACCAACCCTGGCAAACAGGTCTCAGATCAGCACTCTGATTTGATCCAAACTCAGCCCCTTGTGGTCCCATGTGGTTCAAATAGCCAGACTTGGGTTTCATCCTCAACTTTTGCAGCCTAACATTTGTGAAGAGCTTCCAGGAGCAGACCTGCTGATACATGGTGGGACTGATCATAAATGGCAGTTGTCCAACCTTAGTGTGTCCACTGTTGAAATGAGAGAGACAAATATGGTCTGCACACTGCACTAATGAAGAACTGTCTGGGGAGTTACTGACCAAAAGTACGCTGATTTGATTGGTTGAATTGATTTGAACTGTTTTAATTCATTCTACTTATTACCCCAAAATATTGATTTCAGCTGAGTCATGCCTGTGATACTTACTGTAGGATGTCTATAGTCAAACACAGTGGAGCCTTTTCACAATGTTCATCCAGCACTTCTGTCTTTATGTGATCCAACCTGGTTTCCATAATGGTCCACTTAACCTTAAACTGACAAACCAGTTGTATCTCCAGACCAACTTAGATCTACAACCCCTAAAACAAACACTTTCAAAACTATGCGTTTATCATATCACAACCCCCGAAAAGCCAGTTAAACCAGGTGGCCTTTAACTTGCTTTCTCTGTACTGACCATCAGGGGACGACTCCTCCGGCTGCAAAAAGAAGTCTGATTGTCTAAACAATGTAAAGACACACTATATTTACAAACTGATAGATACTTATCAAATAGTCACGATTATATTTACCTTTTTTAATTCACAGATTGCTGACCTTCACTTGGACTCACAAACTTAATTGGTCTTTTTTGTGTTGATATGAGTTGCTCTCCAAGAGTAGATGCAATTGTAGGGTTGTGTGTGATAAGACACAGACGCACACATGAAACGGAGGGAAGGTTGGAAAGCAAACTAGCAATAAAAGGATGGGAGAAGCTGTGACAAGGCCGGCTGATCTCACAAGCACAACCATTGGCAGCACACTGGAAGTCATCGGCAGGTCAAACCTCCATACTGCTTGCCAAGTGTTGTAAGTGATCTCAACATTTATCATAAGTAAGAAACATGAAAAACAGCTCATATATGCCGCAGCCTGCAATAGACAACAATCACAAATGAACTGAGGGAGGGATGAAAAGCTAGGTTGTATTCAATAACCTAAACGATTGCTTCCATCTTAGAACAAACCAATGTTGAGAGGAAATATGGCAGAATATGAGCAGGCATCTGAATATTCAGAGGATGTGAACGCATATGCTGCCAAGCATCTCCTGCAGCAGCTGGGTGTTCTTGAGTGCAGAAGTATGTCATTTCCCAACCAAAAAACAATCGCTGTGATCTTACATATGACAGTTGATCCAAATGTAGACAGATATCATTATCCACAATATCATTTACAAATAACTGGGATTTGACCGATGTTGGTTTTGCCTTGTTTTTTGGGTCAAGCTGTTGAAAGATTAAATTCTGTACAAATGTTCATCATTCATGTTGCCAATAAATATAATTCAATAGGAATGTTTTTTAGTTTTTTGTACAAATATAAATTAACCCAATAAATTTGTCAAATTCCAGTTCAGATTACTAGAAGCAATTAAGTAATCTCTAGGAAGGTAGCAAAGTAAAGTCCCTTTACCATGTGTTACAGGTAAGTACAATCTGGCTGCATACTCCTCCTCATCTTCTTCCTCCTCCTCTTCCTCTGAGTCTGGCTCAGCCACGTCGACTAACGACAGTTCGCCATGCGGAGTGGCTGATTGTGGATGTGAGTGGTCAATGACAGATGATGGACAGGAGGGGGAGGGCATTGGAGAACCTATGGAAGAACACAACCCAAAAAAAAAAAAAATGAATAATGAATAAAAGTAACAACAACAGAAACCAAAATCTTAAAAAAAAGAAAAAAGAAATGAGTGAGCGATGACGTATGATGATGTCTGCCGATGGGGTGACTAAAACATTGTGGAATGAGACTTAATGAGTTACACCCACTGAAAGAGAATTCGTGGGTTGGAATTTACTCTTCGCTAAGACCCGCCCCCTGCGGCTAGTTTGTCAAGCTGTCGGAGCTACAATACCATGGAGCCCACACTGTCACTAAGTGTCCTCAAGAAACATCACATTTTTTGGGAAAATGACAAAGCGATTCAAAGAGAGGACAGAAGGTTTACAATATATCTTTGAAGGATATATCCAGAATGTCAAACTGATTGAGCGGTGAAAACAGGTTTAAAAGATAAATATAGAAGCTAAAGCTACACTTAAAGTGAACCACCAGACAGAACACAATGAACCTAAGAAGCAACACGGTTGCTGTAACACAGATTAAGTCTTCATTTATTGTTACAATCATTCAAAAGAAAAGCATCATTTGTATACATTCAGTATACCTTCAGTACCTAGACACATAGAAGTGCAGAATGGAAAGCTCCACAGGTTTTTACGGAGTAGAAACACAACGTGTAACCATCACACTGAAGATGTAGAAAACCTGTAAGGCTTCTGGCTCAGTCTGCAGCCAAGGGGCTTGCAAGCCAACTCACTTTTGCATTTTAGGTCTCAAAAGTAGAGTCAGCTACTCTGTGGACATGGGGCATGTTTGTGATTGTGGCCCTTACATGATACATTCTGGTCTGATGTCAGTTAAAACCTTTTGTCCACATGAGTGTCTTTGGAGCACAGCTGGATAGTTGTGGACCCTGGTCCGAGCTGACCTAGGCTACACTGTGATTGGCCAGTCAGTTGAAGGGGCGGGACTTAGCGAAAGGTCAATTGCCAAATTGAGTCACATATACATTACATTACATTACATTACATGTCATTTAGCTGACACTTTTATCCAAAGCGACTTACAATAAGTGCATTAAACCATGAGTCCAAACTCAGAACAACAAGAATCAAGAAAGTACAATTTCTTCAATGACGTTAAACTACAAAGTGCTATCAGTAAGAGACATTTAAGTGCTACTAAAGTGCTAAACAACAAAGTGTTATCGGTAAGGGACATTTAAGTGCTACTAAAGTGCTACTACGGCGCTACCTTCCTTAATCAAGGTATAGTCGAAAAAGATGTGTTTTTAGTTTGCGACGGAAGATGTAGAGACTTTCTGCTGTCCTGATGTCAATGGGGAGCTTGTTCCACCAATGAGGAGCCAGCACAGCAAACAGTCATGATTTTGTTGAGTGTTTAGCTCGAAGTGAAGGAGCTACAAGCCGATTGGCAGAAGCCGAGCGAAGTGAACGGGCTGGGGTGTACGGTTTGACCATGTCCTGGGTGTGAGGTTAGACCATGTCCTGGGTGTACAGTTTGACCATGTCCTGGTTGTGAGGTTAGACCATGTCCTGGGTGTGAGGTTAGACCATGTCTTAGGTGTGAGGTTAGACCATGTCCTGGATGTAGACCGGACCCGATCTGTTCGCAGCACGGTACGCAAGTACCAATGTTTTGAAGCGGATGCGGGCGGCCACCGGTAACCAGTGAAGGTCGCGGAGGAGCGGAGGATTGTGGGTAAATTTCGGGAGGTTGAAGACCAGTCGAGCAGCTGCATTCTGGATGAGCTGTAGAGGTCGAATGGCATTAGCAGGTAGACCTGAAGGAGGAGTTACAGTAGTCCAGCCGTGAGATGACCAGAGCCTGGACCAGAACCTGTGCCGCCTTCTGAGTGAGAAGGGGTCGTATTCTCCTGATGTTGTACAGCATGTACCTACAGGAGCGTGTTGTTGCGGTAATGTTGGCAGTCAGGGAAAGTTGACTGTCGAGCGTCACTCCGAGGTTCCTGGCAGTCGGAGTCGGAACCAGCACTGAGTTGTTGAAGTTAATAGTCAGGTCGTGGGTGGGAGAGCCTTTTCCTGGAAGGAGGAGAAGTTCAGTCTTGTCCGGGTTAATTTTCAGGTGGTGAGCGGACATCCACTGAGAGATGTCGGTCAGACAGGCAGAGATTTGTGCTGCTACCTGTGTTTCGGATTGGGGAAACGAGAGGATCAGTTGGGTGTCATCAGCATAGCTGTGGTAGGTGAAGCCATGCGAGCGAATGACAGAGCCAAGAGAGTTGGTGTACAGAGAGAAGAGAAGAGGACCAAGGACTGAACCCTGAGGGACCCCAGTAGTCAGAGGACAAGGCTCAGACACAGATCCTCTCCAGGTTACCTGGTAAGAGCGGTCGGTGAGGTAGGATGAGAAGAGTGAGAGCGCGGTGCCTGAGATACCAGGTCCTGGAGGGAGGACAGGAGGATCTGGTGGTTCACTGTGTCATATAGGAGCATTGACACTCCAAGACGCCGCCATAGACCTGCACAGACATTATTATTCAGGACTCTGCTGTGTGCTCCTCTCCAGCTGTTGGGCTGCTGTGCCTGGGGAAGTCCTGCAGTCTTTCACCTATTCATCCTCCATGTCCCTCCTCATCCCTCTCCCATTTCAAGGACAGAGTTTGATGAAAGTCCACATTGGGTCTTCTCTACCACGGATTTGTGATCGAAAGAGAACTCGGTCCAAGTTTCAGTGTGTCTTGCTATATGCTGTTGCCTGTTTGAGGCCAGACTCACAAGCAGAGTGAGCAAAATCAATTGTGTATCGATGTGGTAACCTTGGCATTTAGTGTCTTCTGAATGTTAAATGGCCCCGCTCTGTTTGCACATGTGTATATTTTTGTTTTGTATTCTTTGTGTGCGTGTTTAGCCCAGACAGATCACTTTGTGCTTCTATTCCATACAAATGCGCTGGCCAAAATAAATGTAATTAGTTGGTGAAAAAAAGACCCACATTTCATTAACAGCACTTAGCATACTGCTGCCTTTACAGATACAAATGTGATATGCCTCTTTTAAAATCACTTAATCGCTCACATTTGCAAGCAAGGAGATACATGCAAATACATTTCCAGCTATCTACTGTACTGTATATCTTATCCTGACATCCACACAGTTTCAGGCTAAAAATATACGCATCCAAAATCACATGACACAAGTCTCTGTTTAAATATTTACTGGAATGCCTTTTCTGCTGCATCTTTCACTGAGATAAAAAAATAACGTGGATGTGTATTTTCTATTAAATACTCCCCACTATCTCCCCTAGAGTGATATTGTTGATGTAAACAAGAACAAGCCCAGTGGTGTTTGCTGGGAAACAGGAACAACACAGGATTACTGCTCAAGTACATGTGGGCAATATTACACAACAGAGACGGTTCGCTAGTTTGACTTTGTGCAGAATTGATCAGCACTGCACTTGTCTATGGCACTCCTCCACTTGGACTGATCCTCCTGAGACACGGTAATCAGTTTGATGGTCATTAACATTACCACAATGCTTGATTTCCTTGGGCAGTTTTTTTATGACAAGCAAACAATGAATAGTGAATTATTATGTTACCCAACTAATATCAATATAATATTTGAAGTTCAAAATATTTCACTCATTATATTGCATTATATTTATAAGCAGCTTTCTATGGGGTCAGATCAGTCTCTATAATCGCAAATGGACACAGAGAGACTCACAAATGCAAACACAAAGATTCACAAATGTGTACAGAACAATTCACAAATATATTTGATTTAGAAATGCACACAGAAGGTTTTACAAAAGAATTTGACTCACAAATGCACGCAGAACGATTCACAAACACATTACAATGCACACATAAATAAATTATGATTTATATAAATGTAAAAGAAAAATCACAAATATATTTCTACATTTCTATGTGTATTTTTCCATTTGTATGTATTTGTTTGTCTATCACACTGCATTTGTTTGTGGATTGCTCCACATGTGCATGTGGGTTTTATGAGACTGCCCTGCCGTGGCTGGATTTGTTAATGCCTTTTTTTCTACAAACCTATCTGTAGCCAATAAGATGTCTTTGTGTTTGCATTTGTGAGTCTCTGTGTGCATTTGCAATTATTGAGACTGCTCTGATCCCATAGCGTTCTTGTACAGGAGCTTTCTGTACAAGAAAATCACAATGTACAACCCCAAACTATGAGATGTTTAAAATCATGTAAGAAAGTTATGAAGAAATATATTCTGTTTCGACAATGAACACTTTCAGCCCGAAGCTGCTGAAGAAAAACCTCTTCAGTTCACAAATAAAGTACAGTATATAGTTTTGCTTTTTCTCAATCAAGAGGAAAGAGTGCATTTGTATGGGAGCATTTTCAGAGGCAGATTTGTCCGTATTTGGTGCTCACCCAGAGTGACAACAATGGAGACACAGATAAAACATATATATATATATATATATATATATATATATATATATATATATATATATATATATATATATATATATATGTGAAGCTTTGATACACACACTAATTAGTTAGTGAAAATGTTCATTGTTGGTCTGGTCCACACATGGGATTTGTTGACAATAATGAAACATATATAAAACATGAATATCAACAGACTTGTTTTCATTAAATAAACACACCTGTTTCATGAACGGAGGCCCTTCCTCTTTTATCCTTTACTCACTGATGGGTTTGAGCTCACCGAGACAGGACTGTTTGTATTGTTCCTATACATCAGACACTACAATCCTTTATCTGCCTGCTCCTCAATATTTGCAAAGCTTATCTTTAATGGAACATTGGCTGTAATATGCGTATACCACTAAGGGGTTTCAAAAATGATTGCTACATAGTGGATTTCTTATATATTATGAACAGGAAATTGTTAACAATCTCTTCATTGAAAATAAAAGCAAATTACAGTTAAGTGCTTCTTTGCCTCAAAGTAAATGTATTAGTATTTGCTATGATAAAAATAAAACAAAAGGCATCAACCAGCCAGGGTTTCCCACACTGAGGAGCTACATATTTAGTCTTCCAAGGTCTCTACTGGCGCCAAGAAAAGAGAAAAACGGATCTCAGTTTTCACGCGAGACAGAGACAGGTGGTGTATGTTGTGCCAAAGGGCCTGGACATATAAGAAAGCCCTCCGTAATGCCAGAGCAGCCTATGACTCATCAGTAATAGAGAAAAATAAGAACAACCCCAGGGTTCTCTTTAGCACTGTAGCCAGGCTGACAGAGAGTCACAGCTCTGTGGAGCCGTGTATTCCTATAGACCTCAGTAGTAATGACTTCATGAACTTCTTCAATGAAAAGATTTGAACTATTAGAGGCAAGATTGATGATCTCTTGCCCTCAACTACTGCCGATCTGTCATCAAGAGGAGTGGCCTTGGAAACGGCTGTATGCCCTGGTGTATATTTGGATAGCTTTTCTCCCATTAACTTAGACCAAGTGTCCTCAACGGTTTCTACTTCTAAACCGTCTACCTGTCTCTTAGACCCCATCCCAACGAGGCTGCTTAAAGACGTGTTGCCTTTAATTGGCACCTCTCTGCTGGATATTGTTAATGTGTCTTTGCTAACAGGCCATGTACCACATTCCTTCAAAGTAGCTGTAATTAAACCTCTCCTGAAACAACATGGTAGGGGAGCGGTAGAC
>NC_046966.1:932500-952500 GCF_009769545.1 Cyclopterus lumpus | reverse complement strand
CTTAATGAATGGAATGATTTGTGTGTGTGTGTGGTATAAATTAGACCTATACATCAGGGACACCACAAGAGAGAGCAATACATTACCCTCTCTTTCAACAGCCACACAGTCTGCCTCCCTTTAGAGAGCAGCCAGCCGACCAACTCTCCCAATCTCTCAAAGACGAAGGCAGGGAGTGGAAACGGTGAGATCAACATGGTAATTGTGCATCTCCCTGTGTACTAATTGTCAAGCTCCTCTATTTGTCTTTGTCAAGTTGTCCTTTAAGAACACATCTCTCAAGCACTTTAATACAAAACATTCTTGGACACATGCTGGAGTATTTCAGTTGAAAACTGTTTTATTAATAATAATAATATATCCTTTATTAATCCCACAGTTGGTAAATTCTTCTCTGCATTGTACCCATCCTTAGTTATTAAGGAGCAGTGGGCTGCAGGGAGCAACTGGGGGTTCAGTGTCTTGCTCAAGGACACTTCAACATGAACTATGGGGAGAGGGGGGATCGAACCGGGGACCTTGTGGTTACAGGACGACCACTCTCCCCATGAGCTGCAGCCTTGTGACATAAAAGTAAGGATGTTATGAGAACCAAGAGAAGTCAAGATTCTGAAAATGTGATTATACTTATTGTTCTCCAGGACAAGAGGTACCGTCACAGCTTGAGACTAACGGCCTCTTAAATCCCAAAGGACGCTACATTGTGAACAACACATCAGGAGGAGAGCTAGCTAATGCTAGCTGTTAGCAGCTGGTGGGCAGCACAGTCCTGCTTGGCTAAATAACGGTTAACTGTGTGTGTGTCACATTATGTGTTCAAGCTATACAGTATAACATTACCATTATATGTCAAATTGGGTATTAGGAATCGTCTACTATATTTCTGGGATCATGATATTCCTCCAGGTCAGCTACAGTGGAGCTCGACAACTACTCAGGATGAAGACGATAAAGAGGTTTTATTATTAAATATACATTCCATTCACACACACACACACATATATATACTCCACAGAGAGAAGGAGCTATCATTACTCCACTGACATCAGACCAGAATGTATCATGTAAGGGCCACAATCACAAACATGCCCCATGTCCACAGAGTAGCTGACTCTACTTTTGAGACCTAAAATGCAAAAGTGAGCTGGCTTGCAAGCCCCTTGGCTGCAGACTGAGCCAGAAGCCTTACAGCCAGGTTTGAGGCCAAGTCCCTGTGGTGTTTTTACTTCTTCTGCACAGCAGGGGAACGGCTCAGTTTCACGTTTTCTTCTGTGACATGAATCAAACTGGTACACATTCTATGTGTACATTATGGAGCTTTTCTTGCCCTGATGCAATAAGGTACTAAAAGGGGTTTTGGGGTCAGTTGGTTTGCTGTGTCAGAGCTTTAAAGCTTCTGATCCTAGTGTATCCTCATCTTCTTTAATGGCATTATATGCAATATCTTTGGAGCAAATAGACACCTAATTTATTTTCACAGGCTAGCTTGAATATTTCTTTTTGTAATACCAATCACACATTTACACTGTGAGACAGGCTAAGGCAGCAGTAGAGTTCATTTGTTGACACTCACTTCTGACTATGAGCACAACGTCAAACCTCTGTAAGAAAGAGCTTCCTGAAATGAGAGTTGTTCTGATGCCAGAACCAGTGTAACACATGTCTCTGATACAGCCTGAAACGCGTTATCGGGTATCGGGATACACGTGTCTATGTACTGATCCTGTATCACATTAACATATCATGTATTAACTCATTTACAGGGAAAACAACACGTCAACAATCTGTGCTGCACATGTACTACACAACTGGTGAAACTCTCTCACACCTTCTTTCTTTCCCTGATAATGCTCCATTGTGAACAGCAAATCTGCATTGTGTCAGGAGGAGAGACAATTAACGTTAGCTGATACTTATGAACATATATCTTATAAAACATAGTATTTAAATAAAAATACATCATTTATGTCTTAATTCATTTAGGCTCTAACAGCTCTTACAGTCAATGTGAGAAATAATTAAATCAAGATGTTCTAATAAGTTCTTTAATGCAAAATCTGAGTCATGTTTGTGTCTCTCCATATGTGCACGTCTCAACCTCTACTTATTTTGTTACAATTTATTTAGCTCCAGCCTGCACCCGCGTGAGCAGCCTACAGGCCGGAGGCAACCGAGAGGGCGATCCCTGAGCAGTCAGCCATGCTTCAGTGCATGTGTGTGTAACCTGCAACCGAAAGGAGCAGTACCTGTCACACAAAAGAGGCTGAAAACACTGACACACTGACAAACCAGGTCACACGTACACAAGAATACACTCTTAGAGGCTTGAGTGACTGCTCCGCTTTGGCCTCAAGGCGGACAGTGACCTCCAAGCTCAATCTCTCGCTGTAGCTGTGTGTGCGTGTGTGTGTGCGTGTGTGTGTGTGTGCGTGTGTGTGCGTGTGTGTGTGTACGCGTGTGTGTGTGCGTGTGTGTGTGTGTGTGCGTGTGTGTGTACGCGTGTGTGTGTGTGTGTTTGTATGTGTGTATGTGAGTGTGTGTGTGTGCGTGCGTGTGTGTTTGTATGTGTGTATGTGAGTGTGTGTGTGTGTACGCGTGTGTGTGTGTGTGTGTGTGCGTGTGTGTGTACGCGTGTGTGTGTGCGTGCGTGTGTGTTTGTATGTGTGTATGTGAGTGTGTGTGTGTGTACGCGTGTGTGTGTGTGTGTGCGTGTGTGTGTACGCGTGTGTGTGTGTTTGTATGTGTGTATGTGAGTGTGTGTGTGTGTGCGTGCGTGTGTGTTTGTATGTGTGTATGTGAGTGTGTGTGTGTGTGTACGCGTGTGTGTGTGTGTGCGTGTGTGTGTACGCGTGTGTGTGTGCGTGCGTGTGTGTTTGTATGTGTGTATGTGAGTGTGTGTGTGTGTGTACGCGTGTGTGTGTGTGTGCGTGTGTGTGTGTGTACGCGTGTGTGTGTGTGTGTGCGTGCGTGTGTGTTTGTATGTGTGTATGTGAGTGTGTGTGTGTGCGTGCGTGTGTGTTTGTGTGTGTGTGTGCGTGCGTGTGTGTTTGTATGTGTGTATGTGAGTGTGTGTGTGTGTGTGTACGCGTGTGTGTGTGTGTGTGCGTGTGTGTGTACACGCGCGCGTGTGTGTGTGTGTGTGTGTGCGTGCGTGTGTGTTTGTATGTGTGTATGTGAGTGTGTGTGTGTGTGCTGACCTTACAAAACCCCCCCTCTGGTCCTGATCTAGCTCTCCTATGTTACCAGTGCTAGTGGGAGTGGAATACAGAACACTACTGTGTAAAGTGTATGCAGATGGCACTAATAACACAGCGCTACAACAATATTGACAAAGGAGTAAACATATTGGAGCGATTAGGACTGAGCCTGTGCGCTGCAGTAAAGCGTAGAGGATTCCCTCCTCTGTTTGAGAGACACCTGCTCAGTGTCCGTGGAAACGTGACTCATCGGCATGACCTGGACACAACAAGAGACATCCTTTTAGCTCAGCTACCATCTCACTGCTATGCATGGGCTGAGAGAGCGCGTGGTCTTTTCACACACAGTAAGTGTGTGTACGTGGTTCATTCACTGTTTTATTTTGTATCACTTGCCCATGCTTCCTACGTTGCTTTACTTCCTGCCATTGTTTAGCTTCCCGCCTGTTTGTCTCCTGTGACTCTAAGCTCTCAGTAAACTTTGTGATTGTTGCATTTCACATTACTTTGTGTGATCCTTGCTATTGAGTCTTGTGTCTGATCCTCACAGTAAATGTGTCAAAATAACACAAGAAAAGTAAAATACAAATACAAATTTGTATAGAAATATAATTTGTGGGAAATGTATGCAGTCTTTGTGTAACCAAGTTTGGATCAGCTTTGAGTTGTACACAGAGGGGCTTTCAATGCCAACATGTATACTAAACATGCTCATGTAACATACAACCACTCAGCAACAACTCCCAACATCCATTTGCTATCCTGCAAAACAGTATCATCAACTGCCAAGAAGTGCAGTCAACTTCAGCACATTCTAACAAACTAAATAGTATATGTAGTGCATAATTGTACATTCAACGCTTTGAAGCCAAGATCAAAAGTAATCAAGCACGTCTATATTTTCTGTGAAATGTGTGCTTGTGTTGAGTCTCATCTCACCAGGACAAAATCAGCAGTCTGGCAAATGGGAACACGTCTGGGACCATTTCCTCATTTCCCCCGTGGCAGGACTTTCACCAAAATGTTCAAACTCATGTTGCTGTCAAATCCCAGTCTTGCAATATATCGTTCAGATTATGGTTTTTAAACCATATCTTCATTGTGTACGTTTCTTTATGGTGTATATGTCTGGAGATTTGTATCAGCCTTAATGTGAATTGTGGTAGTAGGTATGGAAGGAAATTAATTTTAATGCAGCACTGTGTGCTAGATTAGTATTTTTACTTCTGTTGTGTGAAGTCGGTCTGTTCACTCACCAAATGAAATGAAATCCATCCCTCATCTGTCAATGGAAGGATTACACCCTCAATGTCTGTGTATGTGTGTCCACCGCACTGTGTGTGTGTCTATAATATATACTGTACATTCAGTAGTTGTGTATGCCATGTCTATAGAGCTGCTTAATTGTATGGATGTGTTCATGAGCACATCTTCAAGTTTGCATGTGTGTGTATGTGTGTGTGTGCATAAGTCTGTGTGTGTGTGTGTGTGTGTGTGTGTATATGTGTATGTGGGTGTGTGTGTGTACATGTGTGTATGTATGTGTGTGGTGTGTGTATGTTTGTGGTGTCTGTATGTGTGTGGTGTGTGTGTGTGTGTGCGTGTGTGTGTGTGTATGTTTGTGGTGTCTGTATGTGTGTGGTGTGTGTGTGTGTGCGTGTGTGTGTGTCTGTGCGTGTGTGTGTGTGCTCAGCAGAGCAGAACAGATGGTATTATGCGGATCACCATTTGCAATAATCGTTTATGTTTCACTAACTCATAATTATCCTGATTGCTGCATGCTGTCTGAATGACTTTGACATGTGACACATGTCAGTCATCCTGTGGTGTTTATAATGGAACCATGCATTGTGCTCTCAGTGCTTTTCGGTACAACTCTCTTTTCAGTATCATCACCCACTTTCATTAACACAGTGTTATTTAAATGAGATCATACCGGCATGGTATTGGTCAGAAGACATGTGTATGCAAACATGTAACTAGTGGTGGTAAAATCGTGCATATCAAATGTAACAACCTTTTATCATAATAGTTATAAAGTATTGATGCTGAAGAATCTTCAGTAGGGCTGGGCAGGTCATTGAGTATTGATATTAATATCATCATTCTGGCTTTCCACAATTAAATGAACATTATATGCCATGTGATATTGACCTTTTCATTGCATGATAAGCTCCGTGAAAGCATATCAAATCAAGTGCTCCCTAAACTAACAGCCAGCCACCAGGGGTCGATCCAGATGTTTTTGCCTCACTTTCGGGGAGCTGTCATGCTGCTGTGTGTGCAGCCTGCAGCAACAGCCTGTGAAGAACTTTCTTGAATGGTGCGGCTTCATAGTAATAACAGAGAGCAGGGACGAAGACGCAGTGAATAATCTTATTTTTAGTCTTATATTGATGCAAAGATTTGAACATCAGCAGGAATTTAAGCACACAATATGGAAGTGAAAGCTGCAGTACTTTGTTGATTTAAATGTGAAAGTGCAATTTTCTTGCCCCTAAAATCAATAAATAATCATGATTTATTTGCACGCATGCAGACATTGTATTCTCTTCATACACTTTATGTACTGGATTGACGTAAATGAAACCTAGATTATTCTATAACCCAGAGTACACATGTGAACAGATGCAGGTTTGTGATTAACTCGACAAGATAAATAATTAGTGGATGGTATGGAGAGCTGAGTGGATAGAGGGGGGTCGTGGGTTCCAGTGCCTCGTGTAGGACATGAACACTGCCAAGGTTGCAACCAACTGTGTGTGTGGTGTGTGTGTGTGTGTGTCTGCATACGTGATAATGAAGACCTGTGATAAGGGGTCTATATCCAGCTAGTGCTCTTTCTCCCTTCTTTACCTCCCATCCCCCATCCCTCCCTTTACCTCACCCCCATTCTGGTGTGCCTGTCCCCTACCTGTGTGATATTCTCTCCGTCTCTCTCTATAATCAGTATACTGCAGCACGGGACTGGAGGAAACCCGAGGAACGTGATTTATTACAGTCACTCCATTCACACACACCGTGATTTATTGCTGTGCAGGTAGACAGTAGTTCAAGGGTAAGAGATTAGTCAAACACCAAATCATTATTACACGTTTAGGTAGAGGACACACACTCAGTGCTCCACTGCATAAACTACATTAAATAAATTCACGCAGAAAAATGTGTACTAGAAGCAGAAAGAAAAGGGGAACACATAATTAAAACTAGAGCTAACAAAATTAATTAAAAAAAACCTTTTAGATCAAATATCTGTTTTTATGTAATCAAAAACAATCATTATCCCAGTCCTCTGTAGTATATAGACGTATAGCCCCACTTTCTAAGCCCACCCACTTTCTAGCGGTCCAATCAAATGCAATGATTTTATTTAAATGCCTCTTGTAGACAAACAGACCACAGTCCAGAAGACACTCTAACTTTCATTTTACTGGGACTTCAAGCTGCTAGTTGTTAATAGTCAAGCAAGTTTCTAATAACATTAAATAAATGAAATATTTCCCTATAGTGTGTTTGACAATAATAATTAGTATGGAAGATCACTCAAAATACATTAATAATCTGTTCTTAACAATCATGTATTATGTGTCATTTCCTTTTTAATGAAATGTGCAATGTTTGGTAACCACTTGGTTTGATTTATGATCAGTTGCCAGGTGCTTTAATTTAATTTAAGTATCAGTCTTAGAAAACCCACATCGGTCAAACATGCAGGTTGGCTTGAAGAAGGCTGCTTAGACCTGCGAGCCACATAGCCCGACCAGACCAGATACGCTCTTCCCCGGAGGCTACATAATCCATCAGCTGTTCAGAGATGCAGTCACAATTATGCTCCGAAAAAGAGCAAAGCACTGACGGCCACACGGAGCCTTTATACCAACTACTTCCATTGTTCCCATCTAATGCTACTTGTGTCAGATCGATTGAACGGACTGAATATGAAGTGATGCACCCTGGGGTCACACACACAGACACACACACACACACACACCAACACACACACACACACACACACACACACAGCCGCTCTGGTGGTGTGCTTGTAGAGAAGTGAATAGGCACAGTAAACTCTGAACTTCTTTCTCACTTGTAGGAAAATAGTATTCTTGAGGGTTTGATATCAGATTTTATGACATAGAGCTATCTTTTGGTACATCATTTGTGTGTGTGTGTGTGTGTGTGTGCGTCCCCTCTGCCAGACAAATGGGTCAGCAGTTAAAATGCCAACGCTGACCCTGCTGTCACTTCACATGGACGTCTACGTGCCAGACGCTCGCGCATGCGTGTGTGGTGTGTGTGTAGCACAAATACATATAGAAATACCAATTTCAGTGTTTTAGACATGTTCATTCTCACGATAAGCATGCTGTCCTCCGTGGTTCACCTTCTGTTTTGGGTCGATGTTCTTCAAACACAGTCACATCTCTGTGTCTGTGGGTTCTTTAATGTCTCCTTTCTTCTCTTTTGGAGGTATTTAACTGTCAAAACACAAAGATTTCTGCTTTGCTGCTTTACTCTATTGATGAGACATTCCTGCTACTCGTTAGCCCCGCCCACCTTCGTATCGTTCTCTTTCACCCCCTCTCATAAGAAATGTCACCCCCTAAAAGCAAAGTCTCTCTCATCACACTAGATAGTTTGCATAAATAAACCGTAACATTTCTTTTTGCTTCCCCTTCTGGCTATTATAACTTCTCCCTCCCTCCATCTCACCCTTTCATTTATACCAAATCTGTTTACAACGGTAAGGAACGTCCTAGCTTATCAACAGAACTACAAACATACCTGCCAGAAGCAGTCTGTCTTCCTTGCTATCTCCAAATGTTACCCTAAAAACAAAGATCTGTATTTGCACCCCCACACGGGGACATGAAGGAGGCGTTGTATTCATTCGGTCCACATTCCATGAAGCTACTCGAAGAGAGAGAAGAAAAGTGAGACAGAGAAGGGGTGGGGGGGTAAACTCTAATTGACGGATTAAAACCTGATCCTGATCTGTAGTTCAACTTCAGATTCGCTCACTCTTTCTCGCAGCCATCATCTCTCCTTAGCTCTCTCCTCCCTGTGAACTGTGCTCGGTGAGGCTTGCAGCTGTACAGACATGCTCGTTCAGCTTCCATTTCAGACCATGACGAGGAGGAACATTGATGACCTGACATAAAATGAGAAATATTTTAATCCTTGGAGCCGTTTTTTCTCTCGTAGACCTTCTGCCAGTGAGACTCCGGCTCATCATTTTAATCTGTTTTGCTCACACTTGACACTTAGTATAGCTGGCTTGGCATTTATAATTGCCAGAATTCAACCAGTCCTTAAAAACACTTCCTCGCAACAGATTTGTTACATTAAAGGACTTGCCTCCTCTCAATGGTTGAGCATCCGTCTGGCTCCTGACAGAACTGCAGCAGTCAGTCGGATGGGTGAAAACATGGGAATGGCAACAAGTGATCCTGGCACTCCTTCAAGACTCAATTATGAGCACTTGCCTCACAGAGCTGACAGAGACAGACAGCTGACATCATCCTTGTGAAAACGCTGCTATAAAGCCGCCAGATACCTTCCCCGAACCTTGTTCTGTGACACAGCTTTGTTTCTCCAGTGTTAAATTCTTTTAGATAGTAAATGTACCATTGGAATTGACATGGAAATCCAGCTATCAAAACAACATTAGCATGCCTACCTTCTAATTTAAAGTCCATTAACAATATGGTTGATGTTGACATTGAAACAAAGGATTCATCAAATAATAACCCAGCCTGAGCTCTATGCAGCCTGCAGCTCACAGTTTGGTTTGCCAGTCTGTGTGGTTGAGTCCAGACAGATACTGAGCATTGGACATTGTGAGTCCACCATAATAATAAGACTAAAAACAGGACATCTGACGAGCCAAAGAGACAGACTTGGTGGGTGTTTATCGTCAGTAGTTCAACCCTGTGTCCAACTAAATCTTTATGCACTGTGAACAAATGTGTTTTGGAATGAGCCTAATTGCTGCCGATGTCACAGTGGGCA
This sequence comes from Cyclopterus lumpus, assembly GCF_009769545.1. Taxonomy (NCBI): domain Eukaryota; kingdom Metazoa; phylum Chordata; class Actinopteri; order Perciformes; family Cyclopteridae; genus Cyclopterus; species Cyclopterus lumpus. The sequence continues at coordinate 943,291 of NC_046966.1, read as the reverse complement.
TATGAAGTAAAATAATAATAATACATGTATTTATATAGCACCTTTAAAACAGGGTTTACAAAGTGCTCTACATAGAAGCAAGGTAAAAACATAACATTTCAGAAAATACATGAGGCAAAGGAGACAATGCCATATAGGCAATGAACACAATAGAGGAATAGAAAATTACAAATACAAAATAAAGCAGAACAGACAAACTAAAATAGGGGAACCAAAGAACTGCATAAAAGGACGACATCTTGGAGGTAATAAAAGGTGTACCAGTCCGGTTTTGGGGAGTGGAGTCAGCAGGAAGAGTAGAGGGTGCTGGGGGAGCTGTAACAGTTCCTAATTTCGTGCCACCATCTCGCTCTTGGAGACTGTTGTTGTGATGACGAGCTGCAGCGATGCACTCGGCCGACCAGAGGGAGGGGATGGAAAGAGTGGAGCGATAAGGCCAGGATGCAAACAAACCCTCCGCGGGAGGCTCTGTGGATGCAACGGGGCCGACGAAGGAGTCCGAGCGCCCCAATGGCCGAGACGAACGGAGGAGCAGAGAAGCCGTTGAGCCCGAGGAGCTGCGAGGTGGAACACTGCTAGAACCATGCCAGCCGGGGAGGATGCAATCGGCAACCACGGACCGGACCACCGGAGCACCAGGACCGCTGAGAGGCGACCAGCCTCAGAGCAACAGCACGGAGCAGGGAGTCGGCCGGCTCGCCCGCAGCCGCCGGCCAGCAAGAGACCGTCGGCCAGCCAGCAAGAGACTGTCGGCTAGCCAGCCAACGCCAGTTGTCCAGGATTGACCATGGCGGCAGCGGTGGAGAGCATCCAGCAGGGAGTCGGCTGGCTCGTTGGTAGCCGCCGGCCAGCAAGAGACTGTCGGGGTAGCCAGCAAGAGACTGCCGGCTAGCCAGCAAGAGACCGTCGCTAGCCAGCAGGAGACCGTCGGCTAGCCAGCAAGAGACCGTCGGCTAGCCAGCAAGAGATGAATAGAGAAGAATGGCTACACTCTTAAATAAAATTAAAAATAATTAAAATGAATGTTAAATTGTAAAAAGGTAGAAAACCCCCAAATAAAAACAGTCCCTAGACGGAGCGGCGTTAAGTTTCGCCAGCTGTCCCCGTTGCCAGGACTACCATGAAAAGGACTGTGCTATCAGAGACGGGTCGCTGCGTCCCATGTCTGAATAGGTCCAGGCTACTGAAGCACTCTGCAGAGACAGAGGCTTTTGTTATCTATTGAAAAAAGTCACCATGTTGTGTCTCATGCTTCATGAGGACCACAATCTTTCCTTCACCTCAACCAAGTAATTTGCTAAACACAACTATAAAAATGTCAAGCATGCTTATTGCAAGTATTATTGGAGAGAAAGAAACCTCTTATGCAAATGAGTTACTGTATATTTGAACTGAATTTAAATATATCTATCTAAGTGGCTGATAAGTAATGGATTATGCCTGGATTCCAGAGTGATTGTGTCACATTGTATTGCTGACGTAGACGCAGGGGGACAGCACAGAGCAGACTGAGTTGGGGCAGCAGGTGGAATGGCTAGAGCGGGCCGCTCAATTTTCAAAATGAATCTTCTTTGCAGATCGTACGACTACAGCCACGCGGTTTTGCTCTAGCTCTGAATGACCTGTACTTTTAACAGGATTCACTTCTGAAGGCTCCAGCGCAACAAAGCAGGAACAAAAACAAGAATAAACACAATTTAAAAATACCAAAATAAACTAAATCTGCAAGTTGGGCAGGCGAAACACTCCACTTCTAAAATGGTATCCAGTGTGGTCTGACACTGGTGCCGAGGACATCCTAAGGCAAAAACACAGATAGATATATATATATTACATATATTATATAATACTATAATGCTATAAAGTGGTTTTCTTGCATGGGATGTTGGCTTCATGTGTTGCCTGTATCTAGGGGGGACACATGGAACCAGGTTTGTGTGTGAGGGAGGGGATAAGAATAAAGTGCTGACATCAGACAAACTGATGTGTGCACACGTAGATGTATATTTCCCCTTTATTAATATTCAGTTTTTCTGACTTTTTCTCGCAGGCCACATCAGGTAACATTGTTTCGAAAAAGATCAGTATGAATGCAAATTCATCTGAAACATACTCATGAGAGAGAGCTTCATTGGGACATTCAGATTACAAAGCACTGATGTCATCGTGGCACCAAGACTGACTGATCAATTGAACATGTATGGTAACAGTGAATATGGAGATCATTTCTGTGTTTCAGAGTTTTGGGATTCATACTAACAACCTCCCAGTCATAAAGACACCTCTCTCACGGAATGTTATGGCATATAAACACACCACTTTGCTCTTAATATTTACCGACAAGGTTGCTAATCCAAACACACACACACACACACACACACAAACACACCACACACACACACACACAGATGCCCTTTAGCTGTTTACTATGCAGAATGTATTCACCACACAGCTTTTGTTTATGCAGCAATATGCTGACTAACACAAACCAAAAACTCAACCTTATTATGCACGCGTTCACCCCACAGACAGAACACACACACAGGCAGTCACAAATGTGCACACATGATGACACGCACAGGCACAGAGGGTACCTGAGTGGGACCTTGGTGTGGTCACAGCATCCTTAGGTCACTAATCCGTTTCCAACGGCGATGGCCTGCCTGCACATCAGAGCACTGGGCTTTGTTGTCTATTTATTGGGAAATCCACATACACATCTCTGCATCACCACTCTCTCTCTCTCTCTCTCTCTCTCTCTCTCTCTCTCTCTCTCTCGCCACTCTCTCTCTCTCTCTCTCTCTCTCTCTCGCCACACTCTCTCTCTCTCTCTCTCTCGCCTCTCTCTCTCTCTCTCTCTCTCTCGCCTCTCTCTCTCTCTCTCTCGCCACTCTCTCTCTCTCTCTCTCTCTCTCTCGCCACTCTCTCTCTCTCTCTCCACTCTCTCTCTCTCTCGCCTCTCTCTGTCTTCTCTCTCTCGCTCTCTCCTCTCTCTCACTCTCTCTCTCTCTCGCCTCTCTCTCTCTCTCTCTCCACTCTCTCTCTCTTCGCCTCTCTCTCTCTCTCGCCACTCTCTCTCTCTCTCTTCTCTCCACTCTCTCTCTCTCTCGCCTCTCTCTCTCTCTCTCTCCACTCTCTCTCTCTCTCGCCTCTCTCTCTCTCTCTCTCGCCACTCTCTCTCTCTCTCCACTCTCTCTCTCTCTCGCCTCTCTCTCTCTCTCTCCACTCTCTCTCTCTCTCGCCTCTCTCTCTCTCTCTCTCCTCTCTCTCGCCACTCTCTCTCTCTCTCGCCACTCTCTCTCTGCCTCTCTCTTCTCTCTCTCTCCACTCTCTCTCTCTCTCGCCTCTCTCTCTCTCTCTCGCCACTCTCTCTCTCTCCACTCTCTCTCTCTCTCGCCTCTCTCTCTCTCTCTCTCTCTCTCTCTCGCCACTCTCTCTCTCTCTCGCCACTCTCTCTCTCTGTTTTTTTCTCTCAGTGAGTCATTGTGTCTCTCTCATTAACTGTTGTAATTTCATTCGATCATGTGTGGTGATGTGTGTGTGTGTGTTTGTTTGTGCTTGTGTGTATTTAATAGAGGCCAAGCTGTATACAATGCTATAGAAAAGATACTGTTGAGTATCAAGTAAACACGGCATGATTGTACAAGCACACACACACACACACACACACACACACACACACACACACAGAGTTGTATACACCTATTTCATGACATGGTTCAGTCCACTGACCACTCTGATGGTTGCAAAGGAAATGACCGGCTGGGTCTTGTGTGTTCTCCTCATTCTAATAGGATTTCCTCCCATGAGTTGAAAACCCATGAAGTGCCTCTAAAGGTGCTGAATTATGTTCCCTCAATCATAGATATGCTCAAACAATAACTGGACTGTACTTGTATAGATCTTTTCTAGTCTTCTGACCACTCAAAGCGCTCTAACACTTCGTGAATCATCAATCATTCACCCATTCATACACCGATGGGAGGAGCTAAGGTTCACCTGTCCATCAGGAGTAACTAACATTCACATACCGTAGGCACGGCTACGGGTGACATTGTGGGGTTAAGTGTCTTGCCCAAGGACACATGGGCTAGCGGAGCCGGGGATCGAACCACCGAGCCTATAATTGAAGGACGACCACTGAGCCACAGCCGCCCCAAATAGTGTAAACAATAACATAATTGCTGACAGAGTGACAGTGTTAAACCCTATAATAGGTTTGCTTTTTTAAAAACAGGTAACACAACTAATCACCTAAATCCCTCCTGTAGATCTTAATTCTGCCCCATTTGATTCTTCAGTTTTCTCAGCCCACGACCCAAATGCATAACTTATTGTCTTACTCTTGGACCCTGGTTCATTAAAAGTGATTAAGAGTGTTGGCATGCGGGGACCCGTCTGAGGCAGACTCCACATCAATGTTAAGTTCATATTAACAAGGCTACAGTCTCTTTCTGAGGAAATATAAGTCCAACACAAATGTCTGATGCAACACATCTGATTTAATACACAATCAGAAGCCTCTTTCATGATAACAATTATTCATTAAGACAGCATGAGCCATGAGAATAGCAGACCGTTAAATGAACAGTGAACACATGTGGAAGCTTGTTGGTACCCACACGATAATCCCAATCTGCTGTAACACACTCATCAGAAGTGACAAGTCAACACAATGGGCTCTGTGTGAGAGCAAGGCACTGAGGGGAAATGATAAAGAACAGTAAGTAAGGACGAGACAGGGACATGCATGACATCACCATGAATACATGAACACACATTCCTGAAGTACAAACTGGACATTTTATGAGAATTGTGAAAGGAAATGCTGTTCACTTAGAATCTCTCTACTTCACTGAGATGCAACATAAAAAGAATCAGATGATCAGACTAATTAACACACATTGGGATGTGATCAAGCTCTAAATAAGTTGGAGAAGGAGTCGATTGAGCAACCACACACAATGACATAAGTAGCCTGAATTCAGTCCCTTTTGAATGCACAGTAGTTTTATGGCGAGCTGTAAATCTGTGGGGCAATTAGCCTGAAGGTAGTGAGACTCGGGGTGAGAAAGGGGGGATTTACGACTGTGCAGAAGCAAACATTTAAGAGTACATCTAAGGAAGCTGCACCAATCAGGAGCCCCGGTGCAATGAAAACACACCTGTTGGACTTATTCACAATGTTGTTGTGTTGTTTTTTCAAAGCCAACTTTTCCAAAGAGAATATTAAAAAGGCTGTATCTAATGGCAACATCAAGGTTTGATTATGCCGTCTAATGGTTTTTTTTAATGTTTTTTCACCATACAGTTAATATCAAATGAAGTTTTTTTTTATGTGTAGCCGACCATACACTTTGCAAAACTATGACATATGGCAGTGCTTCTATTACTTCTTTTGCAGCTTAGATTCCAGTTGGGTTAATGAAGCATTTGATAGCTTTTACGCTCGTTACATAGCGTTACATTTAAATGTGTATTTTTATAGCCCCAAATCACAAATTAAAAATCCTGTAAAAAAAACTTTTTACTGGAATGTTTTAACTACTTTCTCAGCGGATTCTTCATCTTACGTGACTATGCAAGCTCATGGTGTCTTGCCAATGACTTAAATAAAACCATTAACCCTCTGTATAGCACTCTGTCCAGAATGTGTTTACATCCCACTTCACTGATTGCTGAGCAAACAGTGAAATATCCAACGACACGCTGCAGCAGGACTCCCTCAACGACATTTGCTCAGTCTTGAGGTCAATTAGTTTCAAGGCAATTAGCTCGTCTGAGTGTCACTGAATGCCAATCACCCACACACACACACACACCACACACCACACACGCATACACAAAACGGAAGACAGAGAGAGAGACCAAGAAGAATGGGTTGACTGTGTAGTAACAGACAAAACAAGAAGTGGACACGTGTGTGCCATGTGTACACCACTGTCTGTGTGTGTGTGTGTGTGTGCGTGTAGAGAGAAGAGAGCAGAGGAGAAGGTACCCAGGAGGAGTTACACAGCGCTATTAGCCCAGTGCCTGTTGTAGTTAGCTCTCCTCTGTCTTTGTCTCTATCCACTAGAGAAAATGTAGTTATATCATAAGATACAGTTAAGCCATACCCACTCAGCTGCACCACATATTCAAATGAAATGCATAAATTGAATAAACCTGTCTGTGAGAGCGTAATTAAAAAAGGGGGGAAAGGCTGTGAAAAGTGTCTGTGTGCGTGTGTGTGTGTGTGTGTGTGTGTGTGTGCCTCCTGTGAAACTGTGAGTGGGCAGTCTACATATGGAAGTCAACTTAATTGGGTGACTTTAGCTAGCTTCACCACCGGCTTTAACCACACTGAGTGAGCACAACTACCACATACACATACAACAGGTGCACACACACACACACACACACACACACACACACACACACAACACATCAAAGTAAACAGCAAGTAAATGCATCAGTCAATTTTGTGCAGCAGTGTCAACATGTTGATTGTTAAGCCTTATTCACACATGCAGTCTCTCCCTGAAATGTTCAGGCTATTGTGCTCATGTGTGAATGGAAACATGGATCAATACTCAGGGAAATGTGTACTGACAATTCTACACTTCAAGAGCTTGGAACATTTCAAGGAAAGTGTGATGCGAATGAAAGCAGTAAAAATGTAGGGAAAAGCAAAAAATGGGTGTTTGTTGAAATGTCAATGTAATCCTGTATATATATATATAGTAAACAGACTTTTTTCAGACTGTAACTCGATTAATTCTGAACCGATTTTCATGAGCTTTGGTTTTATGATAAAGGTAAGGCACCACAGACACATAGCGGTAACATCCAGCAACAGCCATGCGTACATGTACATCTGACATAGTCTTCTTCTGTTGAGTATGGTGGCGGTTGGCATCTAAAAGTCTTGCATTACCTCAGTCTGCTGGAATGTCTATTCTGCCGTTTCTATGTGTGAAAAGGCACAAGACGGAAATGTTTCTGAATGAAGTGCATGTGTGAATAGTGGAAATCACGAGCAATGCCTGAAAGGTTATCCCAGTAATTTACTGGGAACTATGTGTGACAAAGGCTGTGGTTAGTGAGCTCACAGAGACAGGTAGAACAGCAAGATAGAGAAACAAGGATCCCATACAAACAAATCTGTGCTGTTTTTCTCTTCACCACACCATCAATCACATTTGATTTCACACATACAAACAATTTCACATTAGCATGTACTGAGAAAAATGCAGATGGTTGATATGCCATGTGCTACATTTCATACCTTAATTATTGTGACAGCTTTAAGAATAAATGTCTTTGAAAAGAACAATTTCACAAGCAATCCATATGACACAATATTGAGTCTCAGCTCGAACTACAGTAGGTTGTATACTGCAGCAATGAGAGGGAGGTGCAGGCACGTGACAACCGAACATGCAGGGATGAAATGAGTTGATGAAATAGGATCTCACTTTTCTTTTTCTCCTTACTTTATGAGCAAGTAGGAGAAGTAGTTCCCCACCTGTTTCCAAAGTGCCCCAAGTTATCGCCCACGGCTGCAGGTTCTTTAAGTCTATCAATTCACGTCACACAGATGAAGAAAGCTGACAGATGTCCTGAAAAACCTAAATGACTGCTTTCTTTTTCTCTATCTTACTGCATTTAAATGAGAAGAACATGTATAGAATGTAGCCAACACAGTGTGCGTTTATGTCAAAGATGAGTACGGAGGTTACCTCATGAGGGTTGTGTGTTTTTTATGTTGCTTAAAACAAGAGCACATCATTTAGCCTGTAAATGCATTCATATGAAGAACGTTATGACCTGGAAACAGATAAAAAGCAGGGTTTGCAAATCGTCTCAGAATCCGAGCTGCACAAATTAAAGAATCTGGCATGACATGAATGAAGCACTTTGTAACATCTACCATGGGACTTTGGCAGTAAATCAACTGCCAAAGGATTTAAAATCGGTGCTGGACTGCTGTCAGAGTAGTGAAATGTCTCAAGGCAGGATCATTGAACTCACAATGTTCGGCTCAGAGAAGGGCAATTACACAAGGAGCTCCTTCTGCACCCTGAAGAAAGGTGGATATAAAGGAGAGAAGAGTTCACAAGACCCTTTCAACTACACTTCCAGGTGGAGATGTTGGTGCATTAGCAACATACTTCCTTGGCACATATTTTTATTGTTGCAGTATTCTATCAGAAAGAGCTAACCTGGCCAATTATATACAATAACAATAGTATCCCCCTTATCTTCTGTGTATGACTATAGAATTGTATGAATGAAACAACAAAGGCTTTCATTGACAGCTTTTGACATGTTAGACTAGATCTCTGGAAATGCTGCTCACCAAACGATTATACAGAACTTTTCTCTGCTGGATGTTTCACTGAATAATCCAGTGTAATAATGACTACATGACTACAGAGCATGTGTTTTGATTATTCCCCTGTTTGAACAAGCTGGCAAGACACCTTTAAAGGCACAATTTACTTTGAAATATTAAGTGTTGCAAGTACTATGAAAACCATTGGACAAAAGAGACCAGACACTATATATAATGAGAAAGCCCTTATAATACATAATTCTTGGACTGTGATTTAAAAATGTGAATATTCTTCCATGGAGGGCACTATTCAATGATTGTTGAAGAAGCATTACTAAGTGTTGGCTAGACGAACACTGTGTTTGATCAAAAACACTTTAATTTAAGTTGTTCCTTATAAGTGCTGTTGCCATTTGCAAAATCGTAGCTGTAAGAGCAGAATACCAGAGGAGGTTGGTCTTCAAATTGAAGGGTTTGCCAAGAATAATGAAAGAATTAAAAACCCACTATTGTATGCATATTGTATTATATGTTGGTGAGAAGATAAGTAATTCCCATTCCCATTTTATTTAGTTGTTTTTGGTAGAAAGTGAGCTTGTAAGGATGGGGATGGGTACCAGACTTGGTTCCCATTGAGAACTGGTTCCTAGTTCTCTGATTTCTAGGAATCAAATGCCCCGGTGACTATTGATTACTCTTAGTGATGCCCTCTGGCATTGCGCATGCACCATGATATAACGGCATGTGCACGCTGTCTCATGTTTGCGTTTGTGTGATACCGGAGCAGAAGAGAAAGAGTGGCATCAATAAACCTCAGGACACACATAACTGAGCTAACTGCTAAGGTTAGCGGAGGCTGCATTCAGTTACTTTTGCATGCGTTCATGCCCTATTCAGTAAATATGTGTATTGGGAGTTACATTTTGACATTGTCATGTGTTCAAATGATATATCACCTACAAATTATCTTAAGGAGTTTGTAGTACCATATTGACCCACTAGAGAGCTCGCTTTAATAGCGCTTATAGTTAGGGCTGGCTCAGGTTTGCCCGGGTCCTCTCTCCTCTTCTCTCTCTCCTTATGGACACATTCATGTCTCCATTGCACCTTACTAACTCTACTTCTTTACCGGAGTCGTTGTGCCTTCTCACCTCACAGGGTCCATTGGAAGCTGTGTCTGAAGTTGGTTCTGGCTCTTGGGTCCTGCCCTCCGACTCCTTGCCCCTGCTTCCTGGCCCTGCCTCCTGCCTTGGCCCTGCTGATTCCCCCCTCCTCTCTTGCTCCTTCTGTTTCATGGATTATGGAGGTCTGGATCGTGGTCCATGCCTACTACTCATAATTCATAATTTTGTCATATTCATTGTATGTGTTGCAATGCTGTTCATTCTGGTCACATGACATCTATTCATCTGTCCATCCGGGGAGAGGGATCCTCCTCTGTTGCTCTCCTGAAGGTTTTACACTTTTTCCCTGTGAAAGGGTTTTTCTATTTTTTTGGAAGTTGTTCCTGATCCGATGTGAGGTCAAAGGTCAGGGATGTCGTATGTGTACAGATTGTAAAGCCCTCTGAGGGGAGTTTGTAATTTGTGATTTTGGGCTATACAAAATAAACTGAATTGAATTGAATTGAATCTTGAAAAATGTTTACAGTTGTTTGAAGGAGATATAGAACATAGAATAGTTATTAGAGACAGAGTTACAATCTTGTAAATTGTAAATAGATTGTACTTTGTCCACTCAAAGCTATTTAACACTACATGTCATCATTCACCTATTCACACCCCCAAGGATACATCAATATGGACGAGCGGAGCCGGGGATCGAACCCGACGACCTTGCTCTACCACTGATCCACAGTCACAGTTGTCAAACATTAGAACACTGACTCTTATCATATTAATTGTGTACTTCATATAAATAATCACTTAAAATGACAACAGCAATGTAAAATGATAGTGTTTAGTATTTCTTAAGATTTACACTGACTTTGAGACGGTTGAAAATCTTTTTCGGCACGGTGAAGGAAAAGGTTCTTCTGGAACCTTGCCTGTATGTACTCTTTTTCCACCCAACAATCAGGAATCCATTAGGGAATCGCTAAAGAATTGGATTGATAAGAGGAATAGGTAATGGAATTGGTATAAATAAAATATTATCAATACCCATCCCTCGGTGAGATGGGTATGTGTGTATCAGTGACTTGCTGATGGTGTTCAAATGCTATAACAGAATGTCAGCGAGGATTCAGTCCAAAACATTCAAAGCTCCAGTATATACTGGAGCAAAGACACGGCTAGTGGCTCTATTCTCAAAAGCAAGGCACTACTAGCATTGAAAAGGTTCCATTCCCTTTGTGGCTAAAAGGGCAGAGCACAACATTTTGCAAAGTATAGCCCAGGGCTAGGTCCTGAAATAGCTCTCCGGTCAGGCTACATGTTCCCACATACAGTGAGGAGTTTGGTTGGCTCAGGGTT
>NC_046966.1:920000-927500 GCF_009769545.1 Cyclopterus lumpus | reverse complement strand
TCCCTCTCTTTTTGCTCTCGGCCTTGTGTAAACTACTCTGAATCTTCTTTTACTCTTCCTTCACTGATATTGTGCTGTTCTCTATCTAAGTGATAAAGTGGAAATGAATGATACAAATGATAATGATGATACTTAATGTGGGAAAAGTAGAGAAAAAAGAAAGGCTGTGTCTCGATACACAAAAAGTTGCTGTTTATCTTATTCTTACCGTCACACATATATTCAGGTAGTAAGTAGACAATGTACAACTCATTCACTACACATTTGTTAAACTCATTACTTTTACATATTATGGTGTTTAATGTATTGTGACGCACTACAAACAGATTGACAACCATTAAGCTTTTGTTACAAGGTAATTGGATGACACACACTATTCAATTTGAATAAATGTATTATTACTATCAGCATTATTATGAATTTCATATTATCATGAATGTTATGATTATTAAATTGAAAGCATCAATTGTTTTAAAGCTCCTGTCTTTATAAAGTAGGTCTAGGTGATATATAAATATTGTGAAAGTATCAAAACGCTCCAATCCCCAGAGAAAAGCACACAGCCAGTGTTCAGAAACGGTGATATTAATGGAACTTTTGTAAGGTTGTGATGTCACAACGTGACACCGACACACACAGTAAGCGATGCTACGATATGGTAGGCCAAACACGCTGGCCAATCAGAGCACACAGGGCTTTTGTGAGGAGGGGCCTTAAAGAGACAGCCGCTAAAAGTACATTTAAGACAGGGGGAGAATACAGACGTATTCAGACAGCAATATACAGGATACAGACTGCAGTATGAGAACAATTAAGTTTTTTCGACTGCAAATAATTGGCAACAATTTAAAAAAGCAAATAACTATTTTAAGTTGTGGAAATTTAATTATGTATAGATTGACAAAAAATAATTAATTTGAGCTGCAATTGTATATTTTACTGCTTTTCCCTACTTTTTCGTGTTTTGTTTGGTCATTTCCTCACTTTGCAATTTTGAGTAGATGTTAACCAGTAAGTGCATTCTTCTACTATTGCAACTGCTACTGCAGCACAGGAATATTTTGATATATTGTAAAATGATGGATACATTGAATGTGTATATATTAAATCAAATTGTTTAATGCATACGGAAATCCTTCTGCAGCATAGTCCTGAACAGTTCTCTTAACTAATGCCACTGTTGAGTAATAGTACCTGTGGTCACCTCATTCTTTATGTGTAAAATAATTCCTGCATAATAGTCCTGACATGCACCTCCTTCCGCAATATGATTCATAATAATGTGAACGTTCTGACTGCTTTTTTGATTTGTCTTCACTCCTGAAATGAGAAGCAGAATGTTTTTTTGTTTTTTTCAATTTGTCCTTTTGAATTAGTGATGAGGAGGGATGGAGCTGTGCTCTCTCTCATTCACAACAATACACAACGTAGAATACTTCCAGAGACGTACGAGGTTCATCAGACACGTATATATATTACCCACTAACAGGTGCACACACACACACACACACACACACACACACACACACACACATGCACACGCACACGCACTCACACACTCACACTCTAACACACACACGCACACAGATACACAGAAGTCCAAAGGCACACAAACACCCCACAATACATATACGTTACGGTTATGCTCGTATGATGAATGAACTATAAATGCCCTTGTATGTCATAAAAAATAGAAAGAAAAATAGTGTGAAAATAATATAAATGAGCTGGACCCTCTGTGCTGCCAATAGTGACGGTTGTGTGTGCACTATTGTACATCTTTGTGCCTGTTCAAGTATGCTTTGCTAAGAATAATGTTTGTGTGTGTGTGTGTGTGTGTCAGGGCATTTTAGGAATAATTTAAACTTTGTGTTTTCTGAGTAATAGCCCCATCTAGAGTAATGCAGTCGATCAGGAAAATTACGACAGGCGCAAACACACACACACACACACACACACACACACACACACAAACACACACACACACACAAACACACAGAAACACAAACACACACACACACACACACACACAGAAACACAACTATACTTGCAAGGGCAAGCCACATTCATTGCGTAACCCCTGTTAAGTGACGTCCTTCCTCTGATGACTTTCATCATCTTTCTAGCTTGAAAACATAAACACACACACACACACTCACACAAACACACACACACACACACACACAGGCCCCTATATTGCAGACACCCAATCTATCTCACACATCATTCTCAAAGGCCTTGTTGCTAGGAGATAGTGCTCTATTTGTGGAGAGAGAGCGACAGAGAGACATACAGTGAAATGGGTGGCGGTGGTGTGTGTGGAGGTGGAGGGGATAAACGGAAGAAAAGTGCAGGGAAGAGAAATTGAGAAGATAAGAGAGTCAAGTTCATTTAAAGCGGGATGAGTCTCAAGACTCTCTCTCAAACATGGAGCAGAGACACTGGGACAATGTGTGTGTTCCTGCAAGCCACGCATGGTCGCTCATGTGAATGTGCACATATCATGCAGTATGTGTGTGCGTGTGTGTGGCTTCTAACTGCAGCAGTGCTGGGATCCAGCAGGTCATATAATGGTTGGCTGGTCACATTGTCTACCCCAGCGGTCAGTCCTTCACACACACACACACTGTCTCCTATAATCTGCAAATACATCTATTATGATCTGATAACACCTGCAGAGAAAGAAAATCCTCATCTCAACACTGTGGGCCAACAACACGTCAACAGGGTGAAACTTAAACAAACACACTCACACTGCCTTCGACTTGTTGTCCTTCTGAGAACAACAAACATCCAGAAAAAAATTATTCCGTTGTGAATCCAATCAAAAGTAACACTTTTCTTCCATACAAACAAACACACCATATTGATAATTATATACAATAATGACAGCTAGTACAGATAAGTATATTCAAACTTCCCATTTGTGGTAACATACCGTACTGTAAATGTGATGCAATGTGGATACATTTGTGTTGCTTTAAATTCTCAAACATCTATGCTTGTGCATGTCTTTCTCCATAAGCTGGACCCTCCAACTGCTACTGACACATGTGAAAATATGGAAGAACTATAGTTAGATTTATTCTTTTAAAAATGGCCCGTTATTGCCAATCAAATGAAATGATCTATTATGTCTGATGTACTAGTGGATCTTCTGCATCAAATGTACCCACTCAAGCCCAATGCAGAAATTAATAAAAAGACTTTGTCTATTTCAAGTTTAGATAATGCCTCATTTGCATGTTTAAACATATCATTTCTGAAAAGAATACAAGCAATAATTGTCTTAATGTAAGTAATCAACTGGGGAAGTGTCATGGCGAAGTATCTTAGTTTATTGTTTTACCCATTTCACCTGTAGTGTCACATGTATCAATTATACAAAACACATATTTAAGAAATCTCCACAGCAGCTCTTACAAATACCAAACTGTCCTCGTCCATTCCTCTCTAGATTCCTACGGTTTCTACAGAGAGGTTTGGTCACGTAGCATTCACAGCCTTATTTATACATCATTTTATTTAAAAAAAACATGGGAGTAAAATTATTTTAATGGCTGTTGACAGTATTTTCTGATTTATGGAGTCATAACATTTACTCCAAAATTCCAAAAGTCAACAAAATATATTATTTTAAACCTGCCTTTATTCAATGTTCAGATTTCTGTTCTGGAAATATATACAAATTCCTACATGTTGGATATGACGATATTTAAACATCATTTTCTAAAAACAAAAAATAAATTGGTAGGTTTCATAGCGATATCTATTATCTATCCATCTATACACATTGTGTGTCTCCCAGCAGTTATTGCCAAACTCTTATTACACCTCTGCATTGTGAAGCACCATGGGTAATCCCACCGCTGATTCAAAGCAAGCTGCTTCAGTCCATCACAAAAAAAGTTCTGAGCTTTTAATTAAATTAAATTAAATTTTGTATAGCCCAACATTACAAATTACAAATTATCCTCAGAGGGCTGTACACATACGAAAAAAGGGAAGACACCTTCAGGAGGAGGATCCCTCTCTCCGGATGGACAGAAACAATAGATGTCATGTGACCAGAATGAACAGAGTTACAGAGTTACAACACATTCAATGAATATGACATCCATTCAAATGAAGCTTCTTTGTTTCCACAGTACAATTAGAAAATATTACTCAGTCGCCATTAACTATACCGTATTCAAATCTCTTTGTATTCCCTTTTCTATCCAGCTGGGACTATAATACTAGTTTTATAATGAGGCCTTCTGTTGTTGGAACACCACAACAAGTTAGGTGCTCCGTAATCACACAGTTCAAGACTTCTTTAATATGCGGCTGCTTACTAACTTTACCAAATGAGACTTTTGTGGTGTTCCATTGCACCAGTGGAATGCAGCAGCTGTCTTTGCTGGTTGACTGACTGCATTTTCTCTCACAGTGGTTGGTCTGAAGCTCACAGTCCTCCTAATCCACTAAAACATTCCAGAGGAGTAGGACGAGCCCCTATATGTGCACAAAAAACCAGCTTGACAAACCTGTCAAATATATCCAGTAGAATGTAATTGGTCACATGCACAAGGCCTTCAGACAAAAGCTCTGCCACTTATTAGTATTATTCTAAGCCACACACATGCACCATTACAAATCATCATCTTTTTAGGTCTCATCTTACACACAGCATCTGTTAGTAACAACCGCTGTAATGCTCTGAAAATAATCTCGCTACTTTACTTTGTGACATCTTCACAGCATCTGCACCTGTCCTTTTGAGACACATAAGTAAGCAAAAAGAAGCACATGTTTTCAGAATTGCCCTTTGACCTTTAGTGCCGAAAGGACCATGAATTCAAAATGAAAGGGATATTTCATTTTATAGCGCCTTAATTCTGGCTCTGACGTCTGATCATTCCTAATAGGGGCACTGGAATCTTAATAAGTTACACATGTTCTTCTCTCCACCACCGTCTCTGCCCTCCACTTCTTTACAATCCGTCCATCTACCGGCGTTTTTGAGAATTCTTCCTCTCACCGTGACAGTTTAATTCCTTTAATCCATCACTTGCTTCCTCTTTTGTTTCTTAACTCGCACGCAATTTTATTTAGGAGTGTCTCAAAATGTATGTTTCTAATTGAAAAGGTAACAGTGGGGGGTGGGCAGTAAGAGGAGAAGACTGAACGAGAGAGAGAGAGAGAGAGAGAGAGAGAGAGACATACACGCACAGAGAAAGTAATGGAATGCAAATCTCGGTGTCTGGAAACGATTAGGCAAAAAGCTAAAGCCCGTCTTCTCTTTCTGTGTCTGAGCAGCAGAATGTAGTCCAGCCACCCTAACCCTCACCTCACCACACACACACACGCACGCACAGACAGACTCACATACACGCACACTCACTCACTCACACACACATACGCACACAGACACACACACACACACACACACACACAGACACACACACACACACAGACACACACACACACACACACACTCAAACAAGCTTTTCGATGCGCTGATGCTTTCCTGGGTTAGCCCGTATTTTCCTAGGTTAAATAGCCACTCCCTTCAAAGCAAGGTTCAAAACGTATTACTATTTTACTATCATCCTTCTCATTCATTCAGTTCAAAGAAATATTTTTAAAATTATTTAATCAACCAATGTTTCATTAATCATAAGATAGCAGAATCTGTTTTTACTTTTGTGCTGTAGAAAATTAGTTTGATTAAATAAAATAAAAAAGACTTCTTTTCAATAGAATACAGAAATATTACCCAAGAAATGGAAGACAAATGTGCTCATCTCATTTTAATACGTATGCAAAAATCTATACCTGTTATACCTGTCCGGTACCAATGCGAGATGAGATTTTTGGGGGGATTTTTGCACACGTGTAAAAATGTGGAGATTGAAGAGAAGGAACGTCTGAGTGTGCCTAATGAATCCAGTTAGAATACAACGTCTGTGTGTCACTCAGCTTAAAGCACAGAGCAGTGGGCCGACCGCGAGAGCAGAGCTTCTCTTTTGTTCTTTCAGACACGGACCCCTCACCAGGTAGAGAATAAACCTTGGGCCTCTCCGTGGATGCCCCTTGGAAGCATTTGCAGTTGTCTTTTGTCATACTTCTATAGTTTTAGTTAATTCAACATGTATTAAATAAATCTGCAGATTCTGAGAGTTGGAGATTATAAGAATCGACCGTTATCTAGGAACTTTATTCAGAATTCCGACATATATTTAGCACTAAAAGACTCTGAGAGAACTGTTTATGATTCTCAGAAATGTATGTGTACATTCAAAATAAGAATAAAAGGCCGGAGTGGGATGGTAGCCCACACAGAGGAAAACTTAACATTAAGTGACATTTGCCTGACTTTTTTTTTTTTTTTTTAAACACATTTCCATTACTTTTCCAAAACCTACTGGTTTTATTGGTTGTTCCAACACTTTTCCAGGCCTGGAATTTGCTATTACCTTTTGCCTGTGTGATTTAAACCTGAAGAAAAAAATATATTAAAAAAATAGTGTGTATATATATATATTATTTATTTATTTTATTTTATTGATTAACAAATACTATGTTAAATCTATAAAACATATGCATATCTATAATACGTATAATCTAAATGACAAGACATCCGAGAACCTTTTACGGACCCTTGGCAGATTGCCACGGTCGCCTGGGGGGTCCCAGAACCCCACTTTGGGAATCGTTGAGCCAGAGATAAAAGTAAAGCAACAGTGAAGTGAATTTAAATAAAACGTGTGATTATTACAAAGTAATCCAAAAAATACAAATGAGGATGCAGTTTACACTTCTTTGAATTACAGAATAGAATTCAAATGTTTTAATAGTAATAATAATAATAATAATAATAATAATAATGATAATAAATGAAGTATAAATTAAAACTAGGCATTATAGCACACCGTTAAGTTAGAGTTGAACAAGAATAAATACACTTGTAAACAAATGTAAACTTTTGTCTAAACTATTTATAAGTGCAGGCTGCTTCTTAACGTCGTAGTTCACCATCCACTCTATTCTATGAAATTGTGATTATTATTAATATTATGATTGTGGTTATTATCATTTGTATTATTACTATTATTATTATTATGATTATCATTATCCTTAATGATATAATTTGAGTTATTCATATTCTTGAGCAACGTCAGAGTCCATTTTATCTGCCATTCTGTGGACCTTCTGTAGCTCATTGAATGAACCGAGTTGTCACCCCAGCACATCACAACCCCTAACAACAACAACAACAACAACAACAACAACAACAACAACAAAAACAGGCTCTACTCTGGAGGACGAGGAGACAAGTAGTGCTGAAACGTCTTTGGAAACTTTGACAACAACTATGATTGAGTTTGTCCTGAATGTTTCTCATTGATTGGAACCCTAATTAAGGTAATATTCCCCATCTCCATTCCCTTTGAATATTGCCCCATATGTAATGGCTTCAAAATCAAAACCAGACCTTGAGGCTAATGCTTACTT
>NC_046966.1:905000-917500 GCF_009769545.1 Cyclopterus lumpus | reverse complement strand
CTCTGCTATCTCTGATGTTCTAAATAGTATTTGTTTTATTCATTTTATTAATGAAAGTGTAAGTGTAGAAGATGTGTACATTTAACATTTAGGTATTGATGGAATTAATAAATATATACAATCAATATAATATTCATGTAAATACATAAACACATAGTATAGAGAGAAGTCTGTCCACTTATCAACATGGTGAATTTCATTCACAATTATTTATGTTAATCATAACATGTAACACAACCTTTACAATGCATAAATCACACTAAACCATTGTGTCTATACACACACACACACACACACACACACACACACACACACAGTGTGCATGGCTGTTAGTGCTTCTAGTAATATCTGTGTAACAAGGGACGAAGGATATTGCTTGGAATGAAATTGACATTCATTCCATTCTTTGACACATGGGCAGCCTTTCACTGTGCTATCCTGCACACACACGAGCATGAACACACAGACACACACACAAACATGAACCAGTGTCTGCAACATTTGACAGAACACTTAAATGTCCTCCGCTCCTGTTCTAGAAGACGGGATGGACAGAACAACACCAGCTCAGTTGGGATGACTTTATTGCACAAGAGCCGGAGCATAATGCCACCAGAGGATAAGCGGATGATCACACAGAGAGCAGCGATGCAGACGCAGCCGCCTCGACAACGACGAGGCTTTAGTGAAAAGCTTTAGTGAAAGGGCTCCATGAGGGTGGGGTTCTCTGGACCAGCTGTGACATTGACCAGGAATACGACTCCATGTCCAGCCCTAAAAATTTCGAAGAAATCTTCTCTTATGGTTGGGTGAAAGAAATAAAACAATAAATAAAAGCGGTTCTAGATAAAATATCTAAGGAAACGTTATTTTCTTCTTTTTTATGCCTATCTAGTGCACTGACGAGTAAAATATCCTCGGATAAAGAAAGGACCTGATGAAAATAAATAGGAGGAAAAAGAAAACATTAGATGCATGTGTGTGAAAAATATATGCCTTTAAAAGATACAAGGGAAGGAGAAAGAAATACATATTTCTAGTTCCCGTCCTACAATCAACCGAGTCCTTTTTATGTTCTCATTTGATTCTGAAATGTAAAGATACATAATTATGTTCCTAAACAACTAATTTAGTCATGACACACACAGCCTAATAATTTTATTAACCTATACATCTTCATCTTCATCATCATCAATATCACATACACACACACGCTAATGATATAAGCATCATCTCCCATAGAGGTTAATTGAGTATGGATTTTGGCACACAGGCCACTGGCAAGGATATGAGGATATTAAGGGGAGCGTTATGCTTAATGCCACTGCTTTTATTACATATTTCCCTGGTATATACAATCACTATGTTTTGATCTTTGTATCTTTGTATGGGCAGTATACATATATATATATATATATATATATGTCTCTATCCATGTCTCCACCTCTATATCTATCTATCTATCTGCTGGTCTATATATTAGGTGTTTCCATGCAGGGTCTGAAATTAGAAACCCCCCACATGTGGGTTAATTGTTCAGTGCCAGGTAGTCATCACGCTTTGACAGACATACAACTGAAAGACGTATTTAGTAAGGTCAGAATATAATTGTAGAGAGCGACACAACTTCCAATTGGCTTGCGACTGTTATATAAATGCAAAGCTAGTGGCCGTAAAACTGTGTTTGTTTTGATTGACAATCGAAGTTCACCAAATTCTAACAAATAGCCATCAATACACACATTAACACACCCACTATTGCATTAGCCTCACTAGCTACCTCCCGTGTCAATTCTGTCTGAAAGTCAAAGTCATGCACACCAAACTCTAGGTTGAACATATGGGGGCCTCGGCTCCCCCCGAGTGAGACTTGAGCTCCCCAGTAAGCCTCATTGGAGAAATGTAGGTATCGGCAGGTTTTTTTTCTGTATAAATGAGTCTTTTTCTGCATATGTGAGTCAAACATAGTTTGCCAATCCGATATGTGTATCGTGTATGGCTGTAACCCTCTATAGGGTGATTACTATCCCGTCTCTCTGCTTCGGAATCACGTGAAACTGCTTGAAACTGACAGTTATCAATAAGACAGCTATCTGTGGGAGAGACTTGATGCCCTTGTCGGCCATGCATACCCAGCATGCCTTCTGTGAAGACCTGCCCCTACTCTCCGATGGACATTAAAAGAGCAGTTATTGCTACGGTGGTGAAGATGTGCAGGTGAGGCAGAGTGTCTCTCCAGTGCATTCTGTGCTCCTTACTGCAGCCATTGTACACACAAACGCTGTGAAAACTAAATCTGCACATGGTGAAATATGCTCAGTATTAGAAGATATTAACAAAAACCTGACGCTCTCTTCTGCAATTAACGCCATTTGATATTACTTTGGATTCGTACAACTAGTGATGGACCTGTACTAGTACTAGCTGACTAAGTCACCAGCTAGGTTGAGGTGAGGACGACTCAGTATATTAACACTTTTATGCTTTGGCACTTGATCAGCTGCAGTGCACTCCACAGCTGACTACAGGTGTCAGTAGTATACAGTCTAGCCCTCTCCTCGTAGCTTTTCAAAACAGACAAGTTGACAACCATGTCCATTTTACGCAGCATTGGCCAGATGTGCAGAGGTGTGACATTCTCTCTGTTTTCATTCTTCACTCAACTACCTCTGTGACTTTTGGTGTTTACGAGTGAAATACAATGAATGCCTGTACGGAGACTGTGAACTGTTTTGAACATTCTCACGTCTCAGCCTTTGAGTGTGAGCGCTCTGAACAGCCATAAACACTTTAGCGTTCAGACGGGCGGTTATACGACACCTCGTACCAACTTGTGTGACTTTTGTGCAGACTCCCGCAGTCTTATTGTTTCACATTGATGCCATAGAGGGGAACAAACATTGACCAGAAAACAAGCCATTAACTCTCCCATGAACCTAAATCATCAGTTAAGCATTTGGATTAGAAGAACATTGAGTTTCTATTTGATTGACAACTGAGCATGAAAACATCTGATAAGAAGCTGACGTTTCTGAATTGTAGGTTTATATTTTAGTCCAATCGTTTTCTCAACTGAACCATTTTCAATGGTCACATGCAGTCATAAGAGAAAACTGCCATTTACACTTTATCTTTGCAGCTGTCTATATAGACACTTACATTTCCTCTACCGTAAAGCCTTACTGATCCATATGCATTTCAGATACTAATACTGCCACACTAATGCTGGCAAACAACTGCTCAACAACAGCCCCAGTCAGAGTGCGTATGGATCAAGCAATATTAGATATGCAAAATGTTGATCACTTTACAGACGATTTACCATTCGCACATGAAGGTCATATCAGTATAAAGGTCTTATGCTTATGCAAATTACCTGATATAAAAAATGTTACTCGTCTCATCCAGGTATAATTCCTCTTTGTATTATTTTTGTGTCATAGCATACTCTATGTTTGACTTTAAATGTTGAACCAAAAAATAAAGAAAAACAGTTTCACCTCTCTGGAAGGCGTTTTATCTTGTCTTACGGATATTACTGGAACGCCACCGTTATTGACAGAGTGCCTCAGAGTCCCCGTCAATAGGAAGAATCTCTCAAGGAGAAGGGATTACATTTGAATGTCATACATTTCTGAATGTTTCCCCGCATCGAATACAAACTTCTGTGTCGTCCATTTACCTATTTTACAATTCCCTGTTGTAAGAGAATGCTGGAGAGGGGGTTGGACTCACTGGACTTCTCAAACTCTATCCTTCCAGCAGTGAGGCTTTTTTAACACCAGTGTATCTGCTGGTGCCCCCCCACTGACACACACAATATAGACTCCATAGGCCTTCAGTGTGTGTGTGTGTGTGTGTGTGTGTATATGTTCCAGTGCAAGTTCAGCTGTTCCCGCCATTTAAATGTGTGTGTGTGTGTGTGTGTGTGTGTGTGTGTGAGAGTAGGAGTTTGTGTGATACGCGTTCCTAAGCTCTTTCATTTCATTGTGAGGGACCCCTACTGGGCAAGTTCACAACCTTAGAGAGAGAGAGGGCTAGAGAGCGATGGAAATGAAAGAGTAGTGTGAGGGAAAGACGGGGGAGAGGGAGGACAGAGGGAGAGAAAAACAAAGAGAGAGGACAGAAACAGAGAGGCTTAAACAAGCCAACTGGTGAATTAAAGAGGGGGAAAAAGCAATGAGGCAAGAACTCTAAACCATCAGGAGGGAGGGAAAAGAGAAGAAAAGAAAGAGCGCTTTCTCCTTTCTTGTAATCCTTCATTCAGTATGAGGGGATTTGAGTCGATGGTGAGATAACGTAGTGTAACTCCCTCTCACTGTGGTGGGGTGTGTAGGTGTGTGTGTGTGTGTGTGTGTGAGAGAGAGAGAGAGAGACACTATGAGCTCGGACATTTCAGTCTCCTGTCCAGACTTTAAAATAACAGTAATCATCTTGACCAGTGCACCCTGTAGATGTGTGTGGGCAACAGAGAGCAGCGAAGGTGTGTGTGTGCACACATGTGTGTGTGTGTGTGCGCACGTGTGTGTGTGTGTGTGTGCGCACATCACCCTGTCAACCTCTGCGCAGCCCATTCTAAATAACAGTGATGACTAAGATGATATGGGGGTGGACTAAACCATTTAGGATAAATGATGGCGATCTGCAGCTCTCGGTGGTTTATAACACACAAGTATACAAAACGGGATGCAGCTCAAACCCACACACATTACTTTTTGGTGAAAATAAACCAAATTGATGGCCACACGAATATGTTTTCGATTGGGCAGACACAATGGCTCCAAGCTGATACATAACTGAGTAATAAACATATCCCTGACTCATCCGGGTGTGTATGATAGAGACCCTTGCATGTCTCTGTCTGCCAGCATAGTGTAAGCACGTGTGTACTTTCTGATTTGTTTGCTTTCTGCTGTATATGTAGACAATATACAGGCGTACCAGTCACAAGAAGATAATTCGTAGTGATTGCAATATTACTGCTGTTAAATGCAGTGTGTACTATTTTGTATTATTTGGTCAACTACTGGTGTGTGTCACTGGTGTTGAACTCGCCAAAGACCGCCAGCTTCTCATATGACTTATTGTTAATTCAATGTATGCTGCTGTTAGATTGCTGCTAAACGAGTGCCTAACAATTACAGATTCTGTGAGATAAAAACATGTTGTACATTTAGGAAATGTTTACATCTATTTGTTGTCAAAAAAATATTTACTGTAGACGATTACAGACAAAGTGATGCATCATTGCTGTGTGTGTTTAAAAGAGAGAGAGAGGGGAAGAGAAGAGTGGACTATTGCATGGAATGTTTTCATAAGTTATAATAACAATGTATTAACGTAATATTAATGTAAATGTCAATGAAAGAAGCGCCAACACTTTGAATTCAACTCAATTCAATGCATTTGTATTTAGATGTGATTTTGCTTGTGGTAATAATGACAAGATAGTTGCTGCATGTTAAACTAAAGGAAAATCAACTGTTTCAGTATTTCATTCCATATTCTTATTTGCATGCCAATTTTCAAGATTCATATTTTTGTGGTTTTGCTGAAAAGAGGTGGATTTACACCAAAACAAAAATCTGTAATCATGTAAGATGCATTTCATACATATGTATCGAGACCACACACACACACATACATGCTATATGCATATTGTTGTTATGGAACTAAACTTATAACATTGCTATTTTCACACACACATGCACACACACACAAACACTCACACACACACACACACACGCACACACGCACACACACACATACATATGCACGCACACACACGCGCACGCACACACACCCACACAGGAGAGTGTGGTGAGAAGGGAGGCGACAGAGGGTCTCTGTAGTCATTACTACAATGGTGTGAAGTCAAATACACACTTGGTTACAGTGTGTAGGAAATGCTAATCTAAGTTAAGAAGGTTAGTCTAAACTTTAAACAGGTCTCACTAATTAAAAACAATGTTTTTGCAGCGGTGACATTGTTCTACATGCTGTAACCAAGTGACACTGCCCATAGAAAGAACTTTTAATATTTCTTACAGGCAAGTTAGATCTTAAAATAACCATTGTTTTACTCTTTCGGTAACATTTTGTGCCCACAAATGGAATGGAACAGGTAGCCTTATGATGCAATTTTAGGTAATGATTAAATCTCCCAAATGTGTACCTCCTCATGTAGGTGACATTCATCAGGCTAAGATTAGCAATTTACAACAACAACTGCTACTTTGAAGCATACAAGCAAATCTCAGAGAAAAAGTAAGAGAGATTTACAATAACAATAATAACAATAGGACAGTCTTTTTTTACGAGGCCCAGGGTCATTCCGTTGAACACTAATGCTGATGACATTATAAGAGGAGGGGTTATTTTGTTGATGGTATATATTGGCACACTTCTAATCTTCTTCATTCTCAGGGCCAAACCCCGAGCTTGAGAAACTTTAACCATCGTGTGATGCATTTTCATCTCAGGTTGCTTTGCCAAAGCAAAGCTGGTCCAAATAATGTTGGTTAAGCTGTTCATATCGGTCAAACTATAATGTAACCGCATGATGAGCAGAACGGACTGAAACTATTTCCGGTTAATTAAAACAACTGCTAAGAATGCATTAGTAGAAACACAGCTACCTTCTCTCTGTTTCATTTTCTGTGTCACGTACACAAATGCAGCCTGTAAAGCTGTTATCAGAAGCTGTAGGGAGTGTGTGTTCTGTGTGTAAGGAGAGAGTGCGGGGTTATAAACAAATAGAGGGTTTCAATTAGAGACCTTAGACTCCAGAACCAGCTGTGTGTGTCTGTATGCGTGTGCGTGTGCGCATGTGTGTGAGAGAGAGCATGACTATGAGAGCATGGCATGATTGAATCCAGCTGGTAATGATATTTGCTGGTTTGCCTTTTCTATACAGATGAGTTCCACAATCTCACAGAAAGCTTGTGCATGCAAACACACACACACACACACACACACACACACGCATAAACACACACACACCTACACACACACACCTACACACACACACACACACCTACACGCACACCTACACACACATCTACACACACACATACACACGCATCTACACACACCTACACACGCATCTACACACACATCTACACACACACACATACACACACATCTACACACACACACACACACACCTACACACACTTACACACACACAGGGGGCTACTCCATGCTCCCCTGGAGTTAGATTTGGCTTGCTTCATACAACACAATACAATAAGGGCGCTGTTCATCCAGCTTAAACTGAGCTTGAGTTGAGCTGAGTTTCTAGTTGATTGAAGATTGTGAAATAAGTATATAGCTGATGAAAAGAAGCCACTGCCAATATATTTCTTTTCTTTTCAGGGAAGGCGATGAAATGGGAAGCCATAGGGCTTGTGAGAAATATAGGTCCTACTTACACTTTTGTTTCAGAATAGAAGCTACCAATTAGTTTGCAGTACACTGTTTATCAAGCAATTAAAGGCTTGAACCCTACTACTAGTGACCTCTAGAGGTTCAAATGTCCATTGCACATCAAAATACAAAAATACATTTGTCTGAACAATTCTACTCCAGAATAGTTCCTTAAGTTACCAACATCAAAATGGTTCATCCTCTGTGGAGCATGAATGCACACAGGTCCATGTCATGGCAATCTGGCCATTATATTTAGATATTTTGTTGGTCTTATGATGTCATATTAGTTTTGAGGGTACTTGTCATCAAGTGGGAATTTTGACTTGACAGCGTCACTACAGTGGAAGTAACCATGTCAGCCTGGCCAGTATAGTTGTTGTAAAAGTTCCATCTATCAACAAGTTGAATGGGCAGATGGACAGCAGACTGTACACGGCCATATATGGTCTGATGGGCATTTTGATTCATTCTCAAGTCTCATTATGTAACAGTTCAGCTCCACACCTTCTTTCTGTTAATAGTTGTTTTCATTAGATCTGTTTGTCTATTAACTCTCTTGTCATTTCAGACCCGGTCATTCACACCTGATCATCCTTCATTCCCTTCACCTGGTTCTCACGCCCATCTCACCTGCAGCCCATTCCCTCGTTAGTCACTCACTACTTAGGTTCCCTCACTTGTCCTCTGCCAGATTGTCTTGTGTTTTGAGACCAAGTTCTCCAGCGTTCCATAGTCTGTGGCCCTGTTTCTGTCTGTTCTGTTCCTGCCGTTACTCCAGTAAAGGATTATTATTTGCTTACTCTGTTTCGTCCATTGTGCTTGGGTCCCTGGTCTTCGATCCGTGACACATTATAAATATCCTCATTTATCCAAACCCTTTCTTCCTGCCTTCTTCACTCCACTTGTTGTTCCTGTGCATGCAATGTCCTAGCCTTCCTTTATTTAACTTCTATCCATTCAGAACAGCCATGTTGTGAACTTCTCACCTCGGATTCTACCTCCACGTGTGTGTGTGTGTGTGTGTGTGAGAGAGAAAAAGAGAGGGAGATGCACAATGGCAGGTGGTGAATACAATAATACTGCAACCGTATATCTATTACACACCACACACACACACACAGGGGCATGGCCCATATTAAGTTACAATGTAGAAGGCGGCTGAACAAGTATAAGCGGATTACAAATACCTTGAGTGTGCAATATGAAGGAGATAAGACCTGAGAGTGGGGTGGTGGTGGGGCACATTTCCGAGAGAGGGAGACAGAGTGAAAGAAAGAGAAATGAAAGTGGATCCACCTTCCTTTCACACAGCTGTTTTTTTCCTCCATCCCGTTCTTCTCTCACCCTCAACTTAGTTCTCTCCTTGTCGATTATGTGATTAGTTGAAAGTCTCCATCCTCTCATCATGCTGGCGTAGATGGAAGCAGAGGGCTGCACATGCATGTCCCTTTGCATGTGTGTGAGTGTGTTGCTCAAGCCACCAAGCGGTCCCCTCTTTCTGTGACGCACATACGATGGAGGTATAAAGAGATACCGCGTTCACAGATGTGATGTAACACACATTGCTGCACCCTGCTGAATGGAACCTCACAGACGGCGTCGCCATATCGTTTTTTTGTCAAGCCCGTCCAATCTAGCAACAGTAACTAAAAGGGTCTGTAAATGTGACGAGGGCCCTGTGGTTTCACAGATCAGAGTAATGACTTTACTTTGTGTTGTTCAAACAATCGGAGATTGACTTCCTCAGTGGGTTAATGGCTGTTTATTGCTTCCAGGCCAACACCCCACGAGGAGCCTTTAAAGACAGAACGATAAAGGGTTTTATTGCCCCCTAGTAAAAATGGATGGGCATGTAGGGTTTGTTGATCAATATCTATGACTCAGTAATTACTTTGTGTTTGAATAAGAGGCATGCAAAATGTGTTCAGCTCCGAACTGTCCAGAGAAAACCACGAATAATTCTTGTTGTATTTTATTAATTGTAGGTAATATCACCTTGTAATTCACATCTGCTCAATTGGGGAAATCATTTAAATATGGGGATAACGGCGTACATTTTCAGACAGTCTCAGTGTGGAGCTTGGCCATACAGTGCACATCAAATTGATAGAAATATTTGTGTTCCTTTGGGCAACAGTATCAGGAAACACTCCATCAACTGTCATTGTAATGCAGATGATACTCAATTGTATCTATTGAGCAAACTAGAGGAGACCAACCAGCTTGCTAACATTCAAGAATGTCTTAAAGACATAAAAACATGGATGACCTGCAACTTCCTGATGTTAAACTCAGACAAAACTGAAGTTATTTTACTGGCCCTGAACACCTCAGAGATCAATTATCTGGTGATGTGGTTTCTGTAGATGGCATTTCCCTGGCATCCAAGACCACTGTAAAGAATCTCTAGTTATCTTTGATCAGGACTTGTCCTTTAACTCCCACGTTAAGCAAATCTCAAGGATTGCATTTTTTCATCTACGTAACATTTAAAAAATCAGGCACATCTTGTCTCAAAAAGATGCAGAAAAGCTGGTTCACGCGTTTGTTACTTCCAGACTAGATTACTGCAACTCCTTATTATCAGGCTGCTCTAATAAGTCTCTTAAATCCCTCCAGTTGATCCAGAATGCTGCAGCTCGTGTACTCACAAAAACTAAGAAAAGAGATCACATACTCCTGTATTAGCTGCTCTGCACTGGCTCCCTGTAAAATCAAGAATCACATTTAAAATTCTTCTCCTCACCTACAAAGCCTTGATTGGTGATGCACCATCATATCTTAAGGAGCTTGTAGTACCATATTGCCCCACTAGAGAGCTGCGCTCACTAAATGCGGGGCTACTTGTGGTTCCTAGAGTCTAAAAAGTAGGATGGGAGCCAGAGCCTTCAGTTATCAAGCTCCTCTTTTATGGAACCAGCTTCCACTTTCAATCCAGGAGGCAGACACAGTCACCTCATTCAAGAATAGACTTAAGACTTTCCTCTTTAATAGTGCTTATAGTTAGGGCTGAATCAGGTTTGCCCTGGTCCAGCCCCTTGATATGCTGCTATAGGCTTATAGGCTGCTGGGGGATACACTGAGCACCTCTCTCCTCTTCTCTCTCTCCTTATGGATGAATTTACATCTCTCCATTGCACCTTATTAACTCTGCTTCCTCCCCAGAGTCGTTGTGACTTCACGTCTCATAGGGTCCATTGGACCTGGAGGTGTCTGATGCTGGTGAGCCTGGCCTCCCGCGTTGGCCCTGCTGATGCGCCCCACCCCCCCTCCTCTCTACCTCCTTCTGTTTCATGATTGGAGTTCCATTATACATTGTCATATTCATGTAATGTGTTTATGTAACTTTGTAAATGCTGTTCATTCTGTACACATGACATCTATTCATCTGTCCATCCGGGGAGAGGGATCTCCTCTGTTGCTCTCCTGAAGGTTTCTTCCCTTTTTTTCCCTGTCAAAGGTTATTTTTGGGAGAGTTTTTTCCTGATCTGATGTGAGGTCAAAGGTCAGGGATGTTGTATGTGTACAGATTGTAAAGCCCTCTGAGGCAAATTTGTAATTTGTGATATTGGGCTATACAAAATAAACTGAATTTAATTGAAATGAATAACAATTTTAATA
The DNA here is from genome assembly GCF_009769545.1 of Cyclopterus lumpus. Taxonomy (NCBI): domain Eukaryota; kingdom Metazoa; phylum Chordata; class Actinopteri; order Perciformes; family Cyclopteridae; genus Cyclopterus; species Cyclopterus lumpus. The sequence goes on along the minus strand of NC_046966.1, from coordinate 906,448 downwards.
TTGTGTACCTCTCACTCCTTTGTTCAGTGTCTTGCTCAAGTGTCCTTGAGCAAGACACTGAACCCCAGTTGCTCCCTGCAGCCCACTGCTCCTTAATAACTAAGGATGGGTACAATGCAGAGAAGAATTCACCCACGGAGATCAATAAAAGTGTACATTTCCTTTCTTTCTTTCACATCGGAGGACTACGGAGGCCTTCAGGTCACGTAAAAACACAAAGGCCCTCTCCAGAATCAGTGTTTGGTTTGTCCCTTTTGGGCTATTGTAGAAACATGTCTGATGATTCAATTAGTACATAGAAGTAGTGTAGTAGTACATCTCTTGGATAAAGAAGCACTGTCTCCTTTGAAATAAGCTTGATCTACACAAACCTACAAACACTACAGCTTTCCAGAGCAACACTACAAACCTCCAACATCCAGCATATTTCAGACTAAATCATTTTAGAAAAACATGTTTTTTTCTCGCATCCTTCAAATCCAGGAAAACAACCACAAAGGTGGAAATATGGGCCTGTGAATGGAGGCAAACAAAATACAATATATTTACTTCTTATACTGAAGACTCTCCTGCAGCCATAGACTGATCCATGCTTCATGACACCAAGACACACCGTGTTTGTGACCATTCCCTTGCAGAAATCAAAAAGCAACCCTTGCACTTCGTGGAACAAAGACGGCGGTGAGAGAGGAAGAAGGCATTCTGACATTACAAGAAGATTGATACATAACCATAACATAAAGCGACAATCTAAGTTTCCCATATTCCCATATTTTAGATGTTGGCTGTACTGACTAAAATATGTCTTTGTTTTCGTTTTTTGTCCAAATTGATTTTCATGTTTACATGATGCTGTATATTACGTTAAAGCTATAGAGAGAGAGAATCAGTGAGAGAAAGGGAACTAAGTATCATCTTAAGATGACTGAGAGATAGACAGACTGCCCTGCCCACTCAACAGGCCTGCATACACACATACACACATACACACAAATTCAGCTAAACAGTCTTTGTTAGTGTCCATAATCACATTAGTAGAAGCCATATGACAGCAGAAATAGCTGCCAAGGACAGACAGACGATGTGGGAGAGTGTGAGTTTGTATGTGACTAAAAGAGATGAAAATAAGGAGAAAACAAGGCTGTGTGGTATGTGAAGTTTCTCAGTAAACTCACCCATATGCTGAGGTCAGCCACACTATCACTAGCTTTCCAGACCCTTCTGTGTGTGTGTGTGTGTGTGTGTGTGTGTGTGTGTGTGTGTGTGTCTGTGTGAAAGAGAGAAAACAGTAGGATACGGGCTGAAACATTCGTTGGTGGTATTTCTCCATTCACAGTGAAAATCATTACTTCTTTGTATATTTGTTCAATGGGTTCAGATCACCCTTTTCTAATTAAAAATGCTGACTTGCTTTCCCATGGTTGTCAAAAGTGTCAGTTTGAGACTGT
>NC_046966.1:887500-895000 GCF_009769545.1 Cyclopterus lumpus | reverse complement strand
AACTGGACTATCAGCCCCATTCAGAGAATGAAGAGCAGCACAAGAGAAGAGAAGAGACGAGGTGAAGGTGAGGTGGCTGCTAAGAGTGTCACCGCATACTTTTACTCTCAGAGGAGCCTCTCGTCACGACTCAATACAGCATTGATCATAAAGGAGAACATGGGTCATCTCGTTCAGTCTGAGTTCATGTTGTAAATGTATATAGGGTTCAGTGTGTTGGGCTGTTTGGATGCTGACACACTCAAGGCTGGATCAGGTACCAACTGTTCTTTACAGGTTGGCTCCAATGCCTTCCCACCATAAAAGCTCACAGTAACCTTTTGCTGCGTTTATGCACCGTTTTTTTTAACCTAAAGCAAATAGTTTTTTATTTATTGCTCCATTTGGTGTAATTTTTCTTCTTTCTCAGCTCCTCCAATCTGACCGAAATCTCAGCAAATTTCTGAAGGAATGTATTCATTTCAATTACGTGGGTTTAAAAATGAGCACATTTTGTCTTAGATTTAGGCCTACTGGTACCGTAACGTGGTGCACACTCATCAAATAAGAGCTGGATGTAGTAATCATGAAATGTGGTGTGTGGACACTAGTTATCACCATCTTGTTTTTTGAGACAGAGGTGACATGAGAGGGTGGAGCTAACTACAACCAAACACATGTTTGCTACAATGTTACAATGAGCTTTCTTGAAGTGAAAACACACTGAGTGGGTTAACATTCTTAGATGAAAACACTGACAACTCCCAGACCGGACAAAGTCGTGGGGTTGACCTGTCAATCGCAAGGTAGCCCTGCTTCATGGTCTATTTGACTCTAAATGGACCATAATTTAAGAAATGAACACCATGCTGTATTGAAGAAGACATCTGAGAACATAAACTTGTGTTTACATAGTTTACTGAGGTAATAGATCAAGTGAGAAGTAGAGTCATCCAACCTTAAATGAGCCTGAACAGAGTTGCCAGCAGATGGCTGGCAGTCAAGACTCAGAAACTTGGCTTGGGTCTTGAGGAGTTATAACATTGATTCACTGACAAATAAACTAGGCATGTACTGCACTGTTACATTCAGCTACAACGTCACTGATGACTTCACACTCACCCCCACACACATGCTCTCTCTCTCGACCAGACACTCACTGACTTCAAGCGGTACACTGGCGGAAAAGTGTTTGCAGACAGCTCAACTGATGTGATGTAGACTTACTAAGGAAGGTTCTGAAGAACAATGCATGCAACATGTTGGCTGCTAATTGTCTGGCTGCTAAACATCAATAACATAGCAACGTTGTCCATCTTAAGTCCTAATGCCCATAATAGCAGCTGTGACGGGTGGTATAGCTGCTGGGCTTGTGTTTGACCAATCAGTGAAATTCAGTCCTTCAAACTTCAGGCCGATAGTTCCTGGGCCACCACAGAGCCCTAAAACAAATGTGCAAACAAGTCTGATTATGTATTCATGTAGATGTTCTGGTATTGTCCATGCTACGGCCTCCAGCTAGTGATTTAACCGTTAAACGTTAACTTTTTCTTTTTACCAAATAGCAGTATTTCTTTATAACACAATGTAATTATTCTATTGTCCAATACAGACCCACCAATGTCTTACTTTGAGAACGCATACACAGTGAGGTGCAGACCAGTATGAGCAAGAGGCACAACTCTTCTCCAGCCCGAATGCTTTATCCACCGACCTGGATGAGATTGCCTTCATTAGGGTTAATCACTAATGAGGAGCCACCGCTGGCCCGACTGGTGGAACCGGTCTCAACCACAAGTGACCATGTGTTAGCAATGGACCACCTCAACTCTAGCACACAAACACACGCACACACAGACACACACCACACACGCCACACAGACACATATGGGGTCAGATCAGTCTCAATAATTGCAAATGCACACAGAGAGACTTACAAATGCAAACACAAGATTTACAAATGTGCATTTGCAATTATTGAGACTGATCTGACCCCATAAACACACGCACGTACACACCACACACACACACGCACGCATACACACACACACACAGACACACGTACGTACACACCACACACACAGACACACGCACGTACACACCACACACACACACGCACGCACGCACATACACACACACATAGACACAGACAGACGCACGTACACAGCACACACACACACACACGCACGCACATACACACACACACAGACACAGACAGACGCACGTACACAGCACACACACACACACACGCACGCACGCACATACACACACACAGACACAGACAGACGCACGTACACAGCACACACACACACACACACGCACGCACGCACATACACACACACACAGACACAGACAGACGCACGTACACAGCACACACACACACACACGCACGCACATACACACACACACAGACACAGACAGACGCACGTACACACCACACACACACACACACTCACACCACACTCACACACGCACGCACATACAGACCACACACACACATGCACACAGACACATGCACACAGCTGCATTTTAAAGTCAATTAGCCTTTGAAAACCTGACGACTACTCACTTTTAAAGATTAGAAGTGTATCCTCCAGAGCACTGACATCCACAGCATAACGCCATTTAATAAAAACATTATCAAACTTAATATAAAAAATATAATGACTCAGCACTTTATCTCACTGTTAATTACAACATCACATCTCCTAATGAAAACCCACTGTGTGTGTGTGTTTGTCTAGCTTAATGGAAATACAATGTGTGTGTGTGTGTGACGGGGCATCTAAAATCTTAAACAAGACCTTTATTAAGTATGAAATTCACACCTGTTAAGGAAAACTCTGTGGGGATATATACATGCACACACACATCGGCAGACGAATAAGTACTTCACGTACATTTCCTTGCTTACATCTACGTAATGCACACAAAGCCACATATGCAAACAGAAGAGATCAAAAAACGAATGCTCAGCTAAGTTGTGATCATTAATTAAAAATAAATTGCAGAAGATTCTTTTGGGTTTTGCAGACCCCCTCCCCCCACACACACACACACACACTGTAACAATTCCATCCATTAAAAAGGACACTGAGTGTACATAAACAGTCCATATCAATGTATTGTGCTTTAGAATTTGCCTTTAATTCACCAATACACACACACACACACACACATACATGCAGACACACACAGGACTTATCAGTAATTGTACCAGAGGAAATGTCTAATTTGTTTTATTAAATAAAGGAAATGCAAGGTAAAATCCTCCAATGTTATATATCTTGTCATTTTCTTCTCAAGAATTTAATGGTTGTGGTATTGAAAACTGATAAGTTACAAGTGTGTAGAATCATAGCAAAACTGGAGAAATTACAACTAGCTGAGTGCTGTATGCACCATATCACAATTTACATCGTGCATGCATACTTTTCAAGGACAATGACATTTTTTTAAATCTGTCAGGAAGAGTGTTCCTGTGTGTACCTGAGGGGAAGCTGTCTGTATGAATAATGTACCGCTCTTTAGTTGAAATAGCATGGATTAGGTGATGTGTGGAGCGTAAAGAGGGAACCAGAAAGAGAGAAGGGGTTTCCATGCCGTCCTACCGTTGTCGCTGTCCGACTTGTTCTCGTGCTCGGTGTCGGTGAGAGTCAGCACTGAGTTGGAGCGGCTGGACAGACAGGAACTCCTCCCTGAGGATTTACCCAGACCCCCACGGCCCCACAGCCGCATGGCGCGCTCTGGTGACATCACAGCCTGACTGTCGGTGTCTACGTCCTGGGCCGTGCCAACTGAGAAGCCGCGGTGTGGGAGGCCCATCTCGGAGCAGAAGGCCAGGCCACGACGCGAAGGTGGCTCGCAGATTCCCAGCTGACGAAGACTGAAATGCTGACCTGAAAGAAAAACAGATGGCGATTTTACAACTGATTTCAACTAATTACTACAGATATTACATGTGTTCATGTTTTATGGCAACTTGATTACGAAATAAAAATCTGAAATTGAATGGACATATACCGTAACATTTTCCTTAAACTCTCTTATATTCCCTCTTTAATGCAAATATTTTTGTTCACACATGAAATCGCCTCATAGAAAGTTTTGAAATAAAAAATAACTTTGTCTAATTAATTCTACATTGTTAAAATATAAATATATAAAAGTTTAATTTCTGGCTCTAAATGAAGTATTAAAAAAGGTGATGTCTTTGACTTGCTTGTTTTTCCCAAGCAGCAATCACTAAACAAAAGATATTCAAAGTTTAAAAACGCATAAATCCTCATATTTGTGAAGTTGGAACCAGATCCTGTTTGGCATTTTTGCTTCATTAGTTAGATTAATAAATCAACAAAATCTCGCTCAATGAATTTGCTATTGCTCCACTAACGTGTGTCACTAACTGTGTCATACATCATTGACCCGATGGCCGAACCTTCACCGTGTGTGAGTGTGCAGCGAAGAAGTTTGCCAAGAGAAGAGAGAAGGATCTCAGTTAAGAAGGAACTCACACTGACAGCAGCTGCTGCATGTACAGAGAGCCTGACTCATGCAGCATCAAAGAAGGACAGCCGTGACCCTATTAGGAGGCTGAACTAACTGCACCAGTGCTTTGTGAAAGAGCTATAGTTTAAAAAGACATCTCAACAAAAACTTTTCAAAAGACAGAAAATAGAAGAAAATAGAATCAGAAGATGAGCGAAGATGAATACTTATTTACTAGATTCTTTGAATCCCATTTAGTCATTACAGGAGAAGAGACCGATTAGCAGAGTGTTAAGCCTCTTGTGAAGGTGGTGGAGCTCACAGGATGTGCATCTTTCTCCATCATTCTCCATCATTCATTCACAATATACATCCATTACATTAAGGCAGTTGCTCAGATGTAAATGATAACAAAATAATAACATTTATATTTGTTTTGTTATATTTTTATTTGGTTCATTATTGACTAGTAGTGGAGAGTGGTAGTTCTCCTGGCATATGCTGACAATGTTACTGTTATAATAATAACAACTAAATTAACAGGTTATAACCAATAATAAACCTTCAGCTGCTGTAAAATGAGACAATAACAAAAGAGGAGGGATCTGGTTTAGAATGAAGGTGTAATAATAAGTTATAAAAACTGCAAAAAAAGAACTGGATTGACAAAGAAATAGAAATAGAAGATGAACTATAGCAATCATAAAACTATATTAAAAAATACTTTTTGATCTTATCTAAACCGTCTAAACCGTATTTCATTTTAAAGAATAGACATTAGAGAAAATAGATTCCATTGCAGTTAATTTTGTATGATCCAGCAGTAATGTATTGTACACAATGAAAAAAGACTTACAAACCTGTGTATCTCATGACTAATGTTACACACTATTGATTGGGTTGAATGACACTTCTTTTTTAAAATCTCAATTAAGTATTATTAAACAGTGGAAATTAAAATACTAGTGTCATGACAAGCCTCTGATTATGACATAATTAATTGATGCTGGTGTTTAAGGGGGAGACCTTTATCTAATTTCTATCTGCTTCCACAAAAATATGTATTCATACACATTATAAACTATCCTCCCGGGGTATAAATGGGGAGTTGTGTATATGTTTTTTATGTGATGAAAGATTAATGTCATGTGTAAAAAGTATAGACACGCACACGCACACACACAGACACACACATATATATATATATATTTATATATATGCATTATATATATATATACATTCTTTGTATATATGCTCCCAAAACAAAAGGAACTATAATAATTGGTGTTTAAATAGGGTTATTTTTCTTCCTTTAAAAAAAGCTTCTTTAATATTGGAAAACATGCAGACTGGTAAAGAAAGTAATAATTCATGAGTGGATTAGACATTAAGAATATGTTTGACATTAAATGTAATAAGTCAATCAACTAGAAATGGGCTGCAATCTGGCTCAAATAACACACGTGATCGTCCTTTAAAATATAAATGCAAAGAACACAAACAAATCATCTGTAAAATCTCAGTATGTGCCTCTTCATCTTTAATCAGCAAATGAAAAGGGAAATTATCAAAGCTTTCTGTAATTAATGGCACAACAAGAGATAACGAATGCTGACGTCCAATTAAAAGTTATATTAATTTTAAATGAGCTCAAATTAGGCTAGCAGTGAAGATGAAGGAGATAAGATGATTAAGTATTTCTATTGTTTTCATTTCTCAAATATTGACGGTGTGTTAATTGGAGCTGGAGAACAATGAGTGAGAACACTTATACTGAGTCGTGTTGCTTCAAGTATGCAAAGATAACCAAACAGAGCCGTGGATCTCACCTTGTCTGTTATAATCATCCTGTTCACGGTGGACCATGTCCTTGTAACCCTTGGTAGTCCCGTACAGTAACCTGTCAACACCAAGAACAAATGTTGTCAGTTGTGTAACTATAATAAAGAATAGTCCTTCAGAAGGAATCCAGTGAAAGTCACTGTGCAGCTTTGTTTTGTCCTTTTGTTGGGTTCATCGGTGCCAAATCTGTGTACTAATCATCAATAACTGTTTAAACATTCATCATTACCCTGTTTGTATGGATGGTAATAAGGAACACATATAAAGATACTGCGCAGAATGGAAATATTAAATATTAAAAACACGTCTTTTTCTAGTGGCATACACACATTTGTTTAGCTGTCTGCTCTTGTGACGTATAAAGCATATGCGCCACTGAGTCCTGCTGGATAGTCACGGGTTCTGCTGAAATTGAAGTGAATTACCGGTAATTGAGAATACAGCACATCTAATGTGGCTCAATCCTTATCTGCTGTGTGCAATTGTCTGTTCAATATCGTGAACAGACATGAAAATGTAAAAAAAAGTATGTAGGAATACTTGTTTTGATCCTCCCTTGTGAAAAAGAAATGGAAGCTAACTGCTCCTCAATGGAATTATCTGGAATTACCAGAAGATGTGACTACCAAACCCTCTGTGGCTCAAATCATACTTTGTAAATATGTGTTTAGTCCACTCAAGAAAATGTCTTTTGTGCTTTATTTTTGTTATTCATCATTTCTATGTTTCTTGAATAAAAATGAGGTATAGGCCTACATCAGAGTGAGGTTCAGGCCGCATATTTGGGTCCAAACCCAACCTGGGTCCCAGAGAGTAGTCACCAAGCCTGACTCGAACAAGACGGGCATTCTCTTTTTTATGGCTGAACTGAGACAGTTCTAACCTGGTCTGGTCTTGGTGCTGGTCAAAGGCCTTGAGTGTTTCACTGGAGGAATAGGACTTCTGAGTGGGGACCCGGAGTCCCTGGGAGCCGATAGCACAGTCTTCGCTGTCCCCTGATGAACCTAAAAGATACAGAGACACATCCATGAGCAAACACACACATATACTGTATAGGCACAACATCACACAAACACATGCACTTAAAAACCCTCAAAAACATTGTAAAGCCATTGCTGCCCAGCCTCCAGTCTGTGGCTGGGTTATATGATTTACAATCCTTTTTGTTTATTGTATACTCATAACATACAT